>NW_027275556.1:0-56050 GCF_030028105.1 Mobula birostris | reverse complement strand
CACTATTTGTATTGTCTAAGCATTGCATGCACTGAGATTACAACTTTTTTGTGTTGATGTGTGCAGCCATAAAACAACTTTCAAACTACTCATAATCATGTGGAAAGTTAACCTAAAGTGTTTCCATTAGGTTTGCAGTAAGTACTTTGTTGTAAAATTGAAATGTTTACTACTTTTATGTCAAAGCATTCTATTCACCGTGAAATCAACTTTTTTGTCTTTATGTGTACAGCCATGAAACAACTTTCAAACTACTCATAATCATGTGGAAAGTTAACCTAAGGTGTTTCCATTAGGTCTGCAGTAAATGCTTTGGTGTAAATTTGAAATGTATACTATTTGTATTGTCTAAGCATTGCATTCACTGAGATAACAACTTTTTTCTGTTGATGTGTACAGCCATGAAACAACTTTCAAACTACTCATAATCATTTGGAAAGTTAACCTAAGGTGCTTCCATTAGGTCTGCAGTAAATGCTTTGGTGTAAAATTGAAATGTATACTATTTGTATTGTAAAAGCATTGCATGCACTGAGAAAACAACTTTTTTGTCTTGATGTGCACAGGTATGAAACAACTTTCAGACATCTCAGAATCATGTGGGAAGTTAATCTAAGTTGTTTCCATTAGGTTTGCAGTAAGTGCTTTGGTGTAAAATTGAAATGTATTCTATTTGTATTGTCTGAGCATTGCATGCTCTGAGATAACAACTTTTTTGTGTTGATGTGTACAGCCATGAAACAACTTTCAAACTACTCATAATCATGTGGAAAGTTAACCTAAAGTGTTTCCATTAGGTTTGCAGTAAGTACTTTGTTGTAAAATTGAAATGTATACTACTTTTATGTCAAAGCATTCTATTCACTGTGAAATCAACTTTTTTGTCTTTATGTGCACAAGTATGAAACAACTTTCAGACATCTCAGAATCATGTGGGAAGTTAACCTAAGGTGTTTCCATTAGGTTTGCAGTAAGTGCTTTGGTGTAAAATTGAAATGTATACTATTTGTATTGTCTAAGCATTGCATGCACTGAGATAACAACTTTTTTGTGTTGATGTGTACAGCCATGAAACAACTTTCAAACTACTCATAATCATGTGGGAAGTTAACCTAAGGTGTTTCCATTAGTTTGCAGTAAGTACTTTGGTGTAAAATTCAGATGTGTACTTCCTTAATGTCAGAGCATAGTAGTACTGAGAAAGTAACTTTTTTGTCTTGATGAACTGAGGCATGAAACAACTTTAAACCTAGTCATATTCATCTGGGAAGTTAACCAAATGTGTTTGCATTAGGTTTGCAGTCAGGACTTTTGAGTACAATTGAAATGTATACTACTTTTATGTCAAAGCATTCTATTCACTGTGAAATCAACTTTTTTGTCTTTATGTGCACAGGTATGTAACAACTTTCACACATCTCAGAATCATGTGGGAAGTTAACCTAAGGTGTTTCCATTAGGTTTGCAGTAAGTGCTTTGTAGTAAAATTGAAATGTACACTATTTGTATTGTCTAAGCATTGCATTCACTGAGATAACAACTTTTTTCTGTTGATGTGTACAGCCATGAAACAACTTTCAAACTACTCATAATCATGTGGAAAGTTAACCTAAGGTGTTTCCATTAGGTTTGCAGTAAGTGCTTTGGTGTAAAATTGAAATGTATACTATTTGTATTGTAAAAGCATTGCATGCACTGAGAAAACAACTTTTTTGTCTTGATGTGCACAGGTATGAAACAACTTTCAGACATCTCAGAATCATGTGGGAAGTTAATCTAAGTTGTTTCCATTAGGTTTGCAGTAAGTGCTTTGGTGTAAAATTGAAATGTATACTATTTGTATTCTCTAAGCATTGCATGCACTGAGATAACAACTTTTTTGTGTTGATGTGTACAGCCATGAAACAACTTTCAAACTACTCATAATCATGTGGGAAGTTAACCTAAGGTGTTTCCATTAGTTTGCAGTAAGTACTTTGGTGTAAAATTCAGATGTGTACTTCCTTAATGTCAGAGCATAGTAGTACTGAGAAAGTAACTTTTTTGTCTTGATGAACTGAGGCATGAAACAACTTTAAACCTAGTCATATTCATCTGGGAAGTTAACCAAATGTGTTTGCATTAGGTTTGCAGTCAGGACTTTTGAGTACAATTGAAATGTATACTACTTTTATGTCAAAGCATTCTATTCACTGTGAAATCAACTTTTTTGTCTTTATGTGCACAGGTATGTGACAACTTTCAGACATCTCAGAATCATGTGGGAAGTTAACCTAAGGTGTTTCCATTAGGTTTGCAGTAAGTGCTTTGGTGTAAAATTGAAATGTATACTATTTGTATTGTCTAAGCATTGCATGCACTGAGATTACAACTTTTTTGTGTTGATGTGTGCAGCCATAAAACAACTTTCAAACTACTCATAATCATGTGGAAAGTTAACCTAAAGTGTTTCCATTAGGTTTGCAGTAAGTACTTTGTTGTAAAATTGAAATGTTTACTACTTTTATGTCAAAGCATTCTATTCACCGTGAAATCAACTTTTTTGTCTTTATGTGTACAGCCATGAAACAACTTTCAAACTACTCATAATCATGTGGAAAGTTAACCTAAGGTGTTTCCATTAGGTCTGCAGTAAATGCTTTGGTGTAAATTTGAAATGTATACTATTTGTATTGTCTAAGCATTGCATTCACTGAGATAACAACTTTTTTCTGTTGATGTGTACAGCCATGAAACACCTTTCAAACTACTCATAATCATGAGGAAAGTTAACCTAAGGTGTTTCCATTAGGTTTGCAGTAAGTGCTTTGGTGTAAAATTGAAATGTATTCTATTTGTATTGTCTGAGCATTGCATGCACTGAGATAACAACTTTTTTGTGTTGATGTGTACAGCCATGAAACAACTTTCAAACTACTCATAATGATGTGGGAAGTTAACCTAAGGTGTTTCCATTAGTTTGCAGTAAGTACTTTGGTGTAAAATTCAGATGTGTACTTCCTTAATGTCAGAGCATAGTAGTACTGAGAAAGTAACTTTTTTGTCTTGATGAACTGAGGCATGAAACAACTTTAAACCTAGTCATATTCATCTGGGAAGTTAACCAAATGTGTTTGCATTAGGTTTGCAGTCAGGACTTTTGAGTACAATTGAAATGTATACTACTTTTATGTCAAAGCATTCTATTCACTGTGAAATCAACTTTTTTGTCTTTATGTGCACAGGTATGTAACAACTTTCAGACATCTCAGAATCATGTGGGAAGTTAACCTAAAGTGTTTCCTTTAGGTTTGCAGTAAGTGCTTTGGTGTAAAATTGAAATGTACACTATTTGTATTGTCTAAGCATTGCATGCACTGAGATTACAACTTTTTTGTGTTGATGTGTGCAGCCATAAAACAACTTTCAAACTACTCATAATCATGTGGAAAGTTAACCTAAAGTGTTTCCATTAGGTTTGCAGTAAGTACTTTGTTGTAAAATTGAAATGTTTACTACTTTTATGTCAAAGCATTCTATTCACCGTGAAATCAACTTTTTTGTCTTTATGTGTACAGCCATGAAACAACTTTCAAACTACTCATAATCATGTGGAAAGTTAACCTAAGGTGTTTCCATTAGGTCTGCAGTAAATGCTTTGGTGTAAATTTGAAATGTATACTATCTGTATTGTCTAAGCATTGCATTCACTGAGATAACAACTTTTTTCTGTTGATGTGTACAGCCATGAAACAACTTTCAAACTACTCATAATCATTTGGAAAGTTAACCTAAGGTGTTTCCATTAGGTCTGCAGTAAATGCTTTGGTGTAAAATTGAAATGTATACTATTTGTATTGTAAAAGCATTGCATGCACTGAGAAAACAACTTTTTTGTCTTGATGTGCACAGGTATGAAACAACTTTCAGACATCTCAGAATCATGTGGGAAGTTAATCTAAGTTGTTTCCATTAGGTTTGCAGTAAGTGCTTTGGTGTAAAATTGAAATGTATTCTATTTGTATTGACTGAGCATTGCATGCACTGAGATAACAACTTTTTTGTGTTGATGTGTACAGCCATGAAACAACTTTCAAACTACTCATAATCATGTGGGAAGTTAACCTAAGGTGTTTCCATTAGTTTGCAGTAAGTACTTTGGTGTAAAATTCAGATGTGTACTTCCTTAATGTCAGAGCATAGCAGTACTGAGAAAGTAACTTTTTTGTCTTGATGAACTGAGGCATGAAACAACTTTAAACCTAGTCATATTCATCTGGGAAGTTAACCAAATGTGTTTGCATTAGGTTTGCATTCAGGACTTTTGAGTACAATTGAAATGTCAACTACTTTTATGTCAAAGCATTCTATTCACTGTGAAATCAACTTTTTTGTCTTTATGTGCACAGGTATGTAACAACTTTCAGACAACTCAGAATCATGTGGGAAGTTAACCTAAGGTGTTTCCATTAGGTTTGCAGTAAGTGCTTTGTAGTAAAATTGAAATGTACACTATTTGTATTGTCTAAGCATTGCATTCACTGAGACAACAACTTTTTTCTGTTGATGTGTACAGCCATGAAACAACTTTCAAACTACTCATAATCATGTGGAAAGTTAACCTAAGGTGTTTCCATTAGGTTTGCAGTAAGTGCTTTGGTGTAAAATTGAAATGTATACTATTTGTATTGTAAAAGCATTGCATGCACTGAGAAAACAACTTTTTTGTCTTGATGTGCACAGGTATGAAACAACTTTCAGACATCTCAGAATCATGTGGGAAGTTAATCTAAGTTGTTTCCATTAGGTTTGCAGTAAGTGCTTTGGTGTAAAATTGAAATGTATTCTATTTGTATTGTCTGAGCATTGCATGCACTGAGATAACAACTTTTTTGTGTTGATGTGTACAGCCATGAAACAACTTTCAAACTACTCATAATCATGTGGGAAGTTAACCTAAGGTGTTTCCATTAGTTTGCAGTAAGTACTTTGGTGTAAAATTCAGATGTGTACTTCCTTAATGTCAGAGCATAGCAGTACTGAGAAAGTAACTTTTTTGTCTTGATGAACTGAGGCATGAAACAACTTTAAACCTAGTCATATTCATCTGGGAAGTTAACCAAATGTGTTTGCATTAGGTTTGCAGTCAGGACTTTTGAGTACAATTGAAATGTAAACTACTTTTATGTCAAAGCATTCTATTCACTGTGAAATCAACTTTTTTGTCTTTATGTGCACAGGTATGTAACAACTTTCAGACATCTCAGAATCATGTGGGAAGTTAACCTAAAGTGTTTCCATTAGGTTTGCAGTAAGTGCTTTGGTGTAAAATTGAAATGTACACTATTTGTATTGTCTAAGCATTGCATGCACTGAGATTACAACTTTTTTGTGTTGATGTGTGCAGCCATAAAACAACTTTCAAACTACTGATAATCATGTGGAAAGTTAACCTAAAGTGTTTCCATTAGGTTTGCAGTAAGTACTTTGTTGTAAAATTGAAATGTTTACTACTTTTATGTCAAAGCATTCTATTCACCGTGAAATCAACTTTTTTGTCTTTATGTGTACAGCCATGAAACAACTTTCAAACTACTCATAATCATGTGGAAAGTTAACCTAAGGTGTTTCCATTAGGTCTGCAGTAAATGCTTTGGTGTAAATTTGAAATGTATACTATTTGTATTGTCTAAGCATTGCATTCACTGAGATAACAACTTTTTTCTGTTGATGTGTACAGCCATGAAACAACTTTCAAACTACTCATAATCATTTGGAAAGTTAACCTAAGGTGCTTCCATTAGGTCTGCAGTAAATGCTTTGGTGTAAAATTGAAATGTATACTATTTGTATTGTAAAAGCATTGCATGCACTGAGAAAACAACTTTTTTGTCTTGATGTGCACAGGTATGAAACAACTTTCAGACATCTCAGAATCATGTGGGAAGTTAATCTAAGTTGTTTCCATTAGGTTTGCAGTAAGTGCTTTGGTGTAAAATTGAAATGTATTCTATTTGTATTGTCTGAGCATTGCATGCTCTGAGATAACAACTTTTTTGTGTTGATGTGTACAGCCATGAAACAACTTTCAAACTACTCATAATCATGTGGAAAGTTAACCTAAAGTGTTTCCATTAGGTTTGCAGTAAGTACTTTGTTGTAAAATTGAAATGTATACTACTTTTATGTCAAAGCATTCTATTCACTGTGAAATCAACTTTTTTGTCTTTATGTGCACAAGTATGAAACAACTTTCAGACATCTCAGAATCATGTGGGAAGTTAACCTAAGGTGTTTCCATTAGGTTTGCAGTAAGTGCTTTGGTGTAAAATTGAAATGTATACTATTTGTATTGTCTAAGCATTGCATGCACTGAGATAACAACTTTTTTGTGTTGATGTGTACAGCCATGAAACAACTTTCAAACTACTCATAATCATGTGGGAAGTTAACCTAAGGTGTTTCCATTAGTTTGCAGTAAGTACTTTGGTGTAAAATTCAGATGTGTACTTCCTTAATGTCAGAGCATAGTAGTACTGAGAAAGTAACTTTTTTGTCTTGATGAACTGAGGCATGAAACAACTTTAAACCTAGTCATATTCATCTGGGAAGTTAACCAAATGTGTTTGCATTAGGTTTGCAGTCAGGACTTTTGAGTACAATTGAAATGTATACTACTTTTATGTCAAAGCATTCTATTCACTGTGAAATCAACTTTTTTGTCTTTATGTGCACAGGTATGTAACAACTTTCACACATCTCAGAATCATGTGGGAAGTTAACCTAAGGTGTTTCCATTAGGTTTGCAGTAAGTGCTTTGTAGTAAAATTGAAATGTACACTATTTGTATTGTCTAAGCATTGCATTCACTGAGATAACAACTTTTTTCTGTTGATGTGTACAGCCATGAAACAACTTTCAAACTACTCATAATCATGTGGAAAGTTAACCTAAGGTGTTTCCATTAGGTTTGCAGTAAGTGCTTTGGTGTAAAATTGAAATGTATACTATTTGTATTGTAAAAGCATTGCATGCACTGAGAAAACAACTTTTTTGTCTTGATGTGCACAGGTATGAAACAACTTTCAGACATCTCAGAATCATGTGGGAAGTTAATCTAAGTTGTTTCCATTAGGTTTGCAGTAAGTGCTTTGGTGTAAAATTGAAATGTATACTATTTGTATTCTCTAAGCATTGCATGCACTGAGATAACAACTTTTTTGTGTTGATGTGTACAGCCATGAAACAACTTTCAAACTACTCATAATCATGTGGGAAGTTAACCTAAGGTGTTTCCATTAGTTTGCAGTAAGTACTTTGGTGTAAAATTCAGATGTGTACTTCCTTAATGTCAGAGCATAGTAGTACTGAGAAAGTAACTTTTTTGTCTTGATGAACTGAGGCATGAAACAACTTTAAACCTAGTCATATTCATCTGGGAAGTTAACCAAATGTGTTTGCATTAGGTTTGCAGTCAGGACTTTTGAGTACAATTGAAATGTATACTACTTTTATGTCAAAGCATTCTATTCACTGTGAAATCAACTTTTTTGTCTTTATGTGCACAGGTATGTGACAACTTTCAGACATCTCAGAATCATGTGGGAAGTTAACCTAAGGTGTTTCCATTAGGTTTGCAGTAAGTGCTTTGGTGTAAAATTGAAATGTATACTATTTGTATTGTCTAAGCATTGCATGCACTGAGATTACAACTTTTTTGTGTTGATGTGTGCAGCCATAAAACAACTTTCAAACTACTCATAATCATGTGGAAAGTTAACCTAAAGTGTTTCCATTAGGTTTGCAGTAAGTACTTTGTTGTAAAATTGAAATGTTTACTACTTTTATGTCAAAGCATTCTATTCACCGTGAAATCAACTTTTTTGTCTTTATGTGTACAGCCATGAAACAACTTTCAAACTACTCATAATCATGTGGAAAGTTAACCTAAGGTGTTTCCATTAGGTCTGCAGTAAATGCTTTGGTGTAAATTTGAAATGTATACTATTTGTATTGTCTAAGCATTGCATTCACTGAGATAACAACTTTTTTCTGTTGATGTGTACAGCCATGAAACACCTTTCAAACTACTCATAATCATGAGGAAAGTTAACCTAAGGTGTTTCCATTAGGTTTGCAGTAAGTGCTTTGGTGTAAAATTGAAATGTATTCTATTTGTATTGTCTGAGCATTGCATGCACTGAGATAACAACTTTTTTGTGTTGATGTGTACAGCCATGAAACAACTTTCAAACTACTCATAATGATGTGGGAAGTTAACCTAAGGTGTTTCCATTAGTTTGCAGTAAGTACTTTGGTGTAAAATTCAGATGTGTACTTCCTTAATGTCAGAGCATAGTAGTACTGAGAAAGTAACTTTTTTGTCTTGATGAACTGAGGCATGAAACAACTTTAAACCTAGTCATATTCATCTGGGAAGTTAACCAAATGTGTTTGCATTAGGTTTGCAGTCAGGACTTTTGAGTACAATTGAAATGTATACTACTTTTATGTCAAAGCATTCTATTCACTGTGAAATCAACTTTTTTGTCTTTATGTGCACAGGTATGTAACAACTTTCAGACATCTCAGAATCATGTGGGAAGTTAACCTAAAGTGTTTCCTTTAGGTTTGCAGTAAGTGCTTTGGTGTAAAATTGAAATGTACACTATTTGTATTGTCTAAGCATTGCATGCACTGAGATTACAACTTTTTTGTGTTGATGTGTGCAGCCATAAAACAACTTTCAAACTACTCATAATCATGTGGAAAGTTAACCTAAAGTGTTTCCATTAGGTTTGCAGTAAGTACTTTGTTGTAAAATTGAAATGTTTACTACTTTTATGTCAAAGCATTCTATTCACCGTGAAATCAACTTTTTTGTCTTTATGTGTACAGCCATGAAACAACTTTCAAACTACTCATAATCATGTGGAAAGTTAACCTAAGGTGTTTCCATTAGGTCTGCAGTAAATGCTTTGGTGTAAATTTGAAATGTATACTATCTGTATTGTCTAAGCATTGCATTCACTGAGATAACAACTTTTTTCTGTTGATGTGTACAGCCATGAAACAACTTTCAAACTACTCATAATCATTTGGAAAGTTAACCTAAGGTGTTTCCATTAGGTCTGCAGTAAATGCTTTGGTGTAAAATTGAAATGTATACTATTTGTATTGTAAAAGCATTGCATGCACTGAGAAAACAACTTTTTTGTCTTGATGTGCACAGGTATGAAACAACTTTCAGACATCTCAGAATCATGTGGGAAGTTAATATAAGTTGTTTCCATTAGGTTTGCAGTAAGTGCTTTGGTGTAAAATTGAAATGTATTCTATTTGTATTGACTGAGCATTGCATGCACTGAGATAACAACTTTTTTGTGTTGATGTGTACAGCCATGAAACAACTTTCAAACTACTCATAATCATGTGGGAAGTTAACCTAAGGTGTTTCCATTAGTTTGCAGTAAGTACTTTGGTGTAAAATTCAGATGTGTACTTCCTTAATGTCAGAGCATAGCAGTACTGAGAAAGTAACTTTTTTGTCTTGATGAACTGAGGCATGAAACAACTTTAAACCTAGTCATATTCATCTGGGAAGTTAACCAAATGTGTTTGCATTAGGTTTGCAGTCAGGACTTTTGAGTACATTTGAAATGTAAACTACTTTAATGTCAAAGCATTCTATTCACTGTGAAATCAACTTTTTTGTCTTTATGTGCACAGGTATGTAACAACTTTCAGACAACTCAGAATCATGTGGGAAGTTAACCTAAGGTGTTTCCATTAGGTTTGCAGTAAGTGCTTTGTAGTAAAATTGAAATGTACACTATTTGTATTGTCTAAGCATTGCATTCACTGAGATAACAACTTTTTTCTGTTGATGTGTACAGCCATGAAACAACTTTCAAACTACTCATAATCATGTGGAAAGTTAACCTAAGGTGTTTCCATTAGGTTTGCAGTAAGTGCTTTGGTGTAAAATTGAAATGTATACTATTTGTATTGTAAAAGCATTGCATGCACTGAGAAAACAACTTTTTTGTCTTGATGCGCACAGGTATGAAACAACTTTCAGACATCTCAGAATCATGTGGGAAGTTAATCTAAGTTGTTTCCATTAGGTTTGCAGTAAGTGCTTTGGTGTAAAATTGAAATGTATTCTATTTGTATTGTCTGAGCATTGCATGCACTGAGATAACAACTTTTTTGTGTTGATGTGTACAGCCATGAAACAACTTTCAAACTACTCATAATCATGTGGGAAGTTAACCTAAGGTGTTTCCATTAGTTTGCAGTAAGTACTTTGGTGTAAAATTCAGATGTGTACTTCCTTAATGTCAGAGCATAGCAGTACTGAGAAAGTAACTTTTTTGTCTTGATGAACTGAGGCATGAAACAACTTTAAACCTAGTCATATTCATCTGGGAAGTTAACCAAATGTGTTTGCATTAGGTTTGCAGTCAGGACTTTTGAGTACAATTGAAATGTAAACTACTTTTATGTCAAAGCATTCTATTCACTGTGAAATCAACTTTTTTGTCTTTATGTGCACAGGTATGTAACAACTTTCAGACATCTCAGAATCATGTGGGAAGTTAACCTAAAGTGTTTCCATTAGGTTTGCAGTAAGTGCTTTGGTGTAAAATTGAAATGTACACTATTTGTATTGTCTAAGCATTGCATGCACTGAGATTACAACTTTTTTGTGTTGATGTGTGCAGCCATAAAACAACTTTCAAACTACTGATAATCATGTGGAAAGTTAACCTAAAGTGTTTCCATTAGGTTTGCAGTAAGTACTTTGTTGTAAAATTGAAATGTTTACTACTTTTATGTCAAATCATTCTATACACCGTGAAATCAACTTTTTTGTCTTTATGTGTACAGCCATGAAACAACTTTCAAACTACTCATAATCATGTGGAAAGTTAACCTAAGGTGTTTCCATTAGGTCTGCAGTAAATGCTTTGGTGTAAATTTGAAATGTATACTATTTGTATTGTCTAAGCATTGCATTCACTGAGATAACAACTTTTTTCTGTTGATGTGTACAGCCATGAAACAACTTTCAAACTACTCATAATCATTTGGAAAGTTAACCTAAGGTGCTTCCATTAGGTCTGCAGTAAATGCTTTGGTGTAAAATTGAAATGTATACTATTTGTATTGTAAAAGCATTGCATGCACTGAGAAAACAACTTTTTTGTCTTGATGTGCACAGGTATGAAACAACTTTCAGACATCTCAGAATCATGTGGGAAGTTAATCTAAGTTGTTTCCATTAGGTTTGCAGTAAGTGCTTTGGTGTAAAATTGAAATGTATTCTATTTGTATTGTCTGAGCATTGCATGCTCTGAGATAACAACTTTTTTGTGTTGATGTGTACAGCCATGAAACAACTTTCAAACTACTCATAATCATGTGGAAAGTTAACCTAAAGTGTTTCCATTAGGTTTGCAGTAAGTACTTTGTTGTAAAATTGAAATGTATACTACTTTTATGTCAAAGCATTCTATTCACTGTGAAATCAACTTTTTTGTCTTTATGTGCACAAGTATGAAACAACTTTCAGACATCTCAGAATCATGTGGGAAGTTAACCTAAGGTGTTTCCATTAGGTTTGCAGTAAGTGCTTTGGTGTAAAATTGAAATGTATACTATTTGTATTGTCTAAGCATTGCATGCACTGAGATAACAACTTTTTTGTGTTGATGTGTACAGCCATGAAACAACTTTCAAACTACTCATAATCATGTGGGAAGTTAACCTAAGGTGTTTCCATTAGTTTGCAGTAAGTACTTTGGTGTAAAATTCAGATGTGTACTTCCTTAATGTCAGAGCATAGTAGTACTGAGAAAGTAACTTTTTTGTCTTGATGAACTGAGGCATGAAACAACTTTAAACCTAGACATATTCATCTGGGAAGTTAACCAAATGTGTTTGCATTAGGTTTGCAGTCAGGACTTTTGAGTACAATTGAAATGTATACTACTTTTATGTCAAAGCATTCTATTCACTGTGAAATCAACTTTTTTGTCTTTATGTGCACAGGTATGTAACAACTTTCAGACATCTCAGAATCATGTGGGAAGTTAACCTAAAGTGTTTCCTTTAGGTTTGCAGTAAGTGCTTTGGTGTAAAATTGAAATGTACACTATTTGTATTGTCTAAGCATTGCATGCACTGAGATTACAACTTTTTTGTGTTGATGTGTGCAGCCATAAAACAACTTTCAAACTACTCATAATCATGTGGAAAGTTAACCTAAAGTGTTTCCATTAGGTTTGCAGTAAGTACTTTGTTGTAAAATTGAAATGTTTACTACTTTTATGTCAAAGCATTCTATTCACCGTGAAATCAACTTTTTTGTCTTTATGTGTACAGCCATGAAACAACTTTCAAACTACTCATAATCATGTGGAAAGTTAACCTAAGGTGTTTCCATTAGGTCTGCAGTAAATGCTTTGGTGTAAATTTGAAATGTATACTATCTGTATTGTCTAAGCTTTGCATTCACTGAGATAACAACTTTTTTCTGTTGATGTGTACAGCCATGAAACAACTTTCAAACTACTCATAATCATTTGGAAAGTTAACCTAAGGTGTTTCCATTAGGTCTGCAGTAAATGCTTTGGTGTAAAATTGAAATGTATACTATTTGTATTGTAAAAGCATTGCATGCACTGAGAAAACAACTTTTTTGTCTTGATGTGCACAGGTATGAAACAACTTTCAGACATCTCAGAATCATGTGGGAAGTTAATCTAAGTTGTTTCCATTAGGTTTGCAGTAAGTGCTTTGGTGTAAAATTGAAATGTATTCTATTTGTATTGTCTGAGCATTGCATGCACTGAGATAACAACTTTTTTGTGTTGATGTGTACAGCCATGAAACAACTTTCAAACTACTCATAATCATGTGGGAAGTTAACCTAAGGTGTTTCCATTAGTTTGCAGTAAGTACTTTGGTGTAAAATTCAGATGTGTACTTCCTTAATGTCAGAGCATAGCAGTACTGAGAAAGTAACTTTTTTGTCTTGATGAACTGAGGCATGAAACAACTTTAAACCTAGTCATATTCATCTGGGAAGTTAACCAAATGTGTTTGCATTAGGTTTGCAGTCAGGACTTTTGAGTACAATTGAAATGTAAACTACTTTTATGTCAAAGCATTCTATTCACTGTGAAATCAACTTTTTTGTCTTTATGTGCACAGGTATGTAACAACTTTCAGACATCTCAGAATCATGTGGGAAGTTAACCTAAGGTGTTTCCATTAGGTTTGCAGTAAGTGCTTTGTAGTAAAATTGAAATGTACACTATTTGTATTGTCTAAGCATTGCATTCACTGAGATAACAACTTTTTTCTGTTGATGTGTACAGCCATGAAACAACTTTCAAACTACTCATAATCATGTGGAAAGTTAACCTAAGGTGTTTCCATTAGGTTTGCAGTAAGTGCTTTGGTGTAAAATTGAAATGTATACTATTTGTATTGTAAAAGCATTGCATGCACTGAGAAAACAACTTTTTTGTCTTGATGTGCACAGGTATGAAACAACTTTCAGACATCTCAGAATCATGTGGGAAGTTAATCTAAGTTGTTTCCATTAGGTTTGCAGTAAGTGCTTTGGTGTAAAATTGAAATGTATACTATTTGTATTGTCTAAGCATTGCATGCACTGAGATAACAACTTGTTTGTGTTGATGTGTACAGCCATGAAACAACTTTCAAACTACTCATAATCATGTGGGAAGTTAACCTAAGGTGTTTCCATTACTTTGCAGTAAGTACTTTGGTGTAAAATTCAGATGTGTACTTCCTTAATGTCAGAGCATAGTAGTACTGAGAAAGTAACTTTTTTGTCTTGATGAACTGAGGCATGAAACAACTTTAAACCTAGTCATATTCATCTGGGAAGTTAACAAAATGTGTTTGCATTAGGTTTGCAGTCAGGACTTTTGAGTACAATTGAAATGTATACTACTTTTATGTCAAAGCATTCTATTCACTGTGAAATCAACTTTTTTGTCTTTATGTGCACAGGTATGTAACAACTTTCAGACATCTCAGAATCATGTGGGAAGTTAACCTAAAGTGTTTCCATTAGGTTTGCAGTAAGTGCTTTGTAGTAAAATTGAAATGTACACTATTTGTATTGTCTAAGCATTGCATGCACTGAGATAACAACTTTTTTGTGTTGATGTGTACAGCCATGAAACAACTTTCAAACTACTCATAATCATGTGGAAAGTTAACCTAAAGTGTTTCCATTAGGTTTGCAGTAAGTACTTTCTTGTAAAATTGAAATGTATACTACTTTTATGTCAAAGCATTCTATTCACTGTGAAATCAACTTTTTTGTCTTTATGTGCACAAGTATGAAACAACTTTCAGACATCTCAGAATCATGTGGGAAGTTAACCTAAGGTGTTTCCATTAGGTTTGCAGTAAGTGCTTTGGTGTAAAATTGAAATGTATACTATTTGTATTGTCTAAGCATTGCATGCACTGAGATAACAACTTTTTTGTGTTGATGTGTACAGCCATGAAACAACTTTCAAACTACTCATAATCATGTGGGAAGTTAACCTAAGGTGTTTCCATTAGTTTGCAGTAAGTACTTTGGTGTAAAATTCAGATGTGTACTTCCTTAATGTCAGAGCATAGTAGTACTGAGGAAGTAACTTTTTTGTCTTGATGAACTGAGGCATGAAACAACTTTAAACCTAGTCATATTCATCTGGGAAGTTAACCAAATGTGTTTGCATTAGGTTTGCAGTCAGGACTTTTGAGTACAATTGAAATGTATACTACTTTTATGTCAAAGCATTCTATTCACTGTGAAATCAACTTTTTTGTCTTTATGTGCACAGGTATGTAACAACTTTCAGACATCTCAGAATCATGTGGGAAGTTAACCTAAGGTGTTTCCATTAGGTTTGCAGTAAGTGCTTTGTAGTAAAATTGAAATGTACACTATTTGTATTGTCTAAGCATTGCATTCACTGAGATTACAACTTTTTTGTGTTGATGTGTGCAGCCATAAAACAACTTTCAAACTACTCATAATCATGTGGAAAGTTAACCTAAAGTGTTTCCATTAGGTTTGCAGTAAATGCTTTGGTGTAAATTTGAAATGTATACTATTTGTATTGTCTAAGCATTGCATTCACTGAGATAACAACTTTTTTCTGTTGATGTGTACAGCCATGAAACAACTTTCAAACTACTCATAATCATTTGGAAAGTTAACCTAAGGTGCTTCCATTAGGTCTGCAGTAAATGCTTTGGTGTAAAATTGAAATGTATACTATTTGTATTGTAAAAGCATTGCATGCACTGAGAAAACAACTTTTTTGTCTTGATGTGCACAGGTATGAAACAACTTTCAGACATCTCAGAATCATGTGGGAAGTTAATCTAAGTTGTTTCCATTAGGTTTGCAGTAAGTGCTTTGGTGTAAAATTGAAATGTATTCTATTTGTATTGTCTGAGCATTGCATGCTCTGAGATAACAACTTTTTTGTGTTGATGTGTACAGCCATGAAACAACTTTCAAACTACTCATAATCATGTGGAAAGTTAACCTAAAGTGTTTCCATTAGGTTTGCAGTAAGTACTTTGTTGTAAAATTGAAATGTATACTACTTTTATGTCAAAGCATTCTATTCACTGTGAAATCAACTTTTTTGTCTTTATGTGCACAAGTATGAAACAACTTTCAGACATCTCAGAATCATGTGGGAAGTTAACCTAAGGTGTTTCCATTAGGTTTGCAGTAAGTGCTTTGGTGTAAAATTGAAATGTATACTATTTGTATTGTCTAAGCATTGCATGCACTGAGATAACAACTTTTTTGTGTTGATGTGTACAGCCATGAAACAACTTTCAAACTACTCATAATCATGTGGGAAGTTAACCTAAGGTGTTTCCATTAGTTTGCAGTAAGTACTTTGGTGTAAAATTCAGATGTGTACTTCCTTAATGTCAGAGCATAGTAGTACTGAGAAAGTAACTTTTTTGTCTTGATGAACTGAGGCATGAAACAACTTTAAACCTAGTCATATTCATCTGGGAAGTTAACCAAATGTGTTTGCATTAGGTTTGCAGTCAGGACTTTTGAGTACAATTGAAATGTATACTACTTTTATGTCAAAGCATTCTATTCACTGTGAAATCAACTTTTTTGTCTTTATGTGTACAGCCATGAAACAACTTTCAAACTACTCATAATCATGTGGAAAGTTAACCTAAGGTGTTTCCATTAGGTCTGCAGTAAATGCTTTGGTGTAAATTTGAAATGTATACTATTTGTATTGTCTAAGCATTGCATTCACTGAGATAACAACTTTTTTCTGTTGATGTGTACAGCCATGAAACACCTTTCAAACTACTCATAATCATGAGGAAAGTTAACCTAAGGTGTTTCCATTAGGTTTGCAGTAAGTGCTTTGGTGTAAAATTGAAATGTATTCTATTTGTATTGTCTGAGCATTGCATGCACTGAGATAACAACTTTTTTGTGTTGATGTGTACAGCCATGAAACAACTTTCAAACTACTCATAATCATGTGGGAAGTTACCCTAAGGTGTTTCCATTAGTTTGCAGTAAGTACTTTGGTGTAAAATTCAGATGTGTACTTCCTTAATGTCAGAGCATAGTAGTACTGAGAAAGTAACTTTTTTGTCTTGATGAACTGAGGCATGAAACAACTTTAAACCTAGTCATATTCATCTGGGAAGTTAACCAAATGTGTTTGCATTAGGTTTGCAGTCAGGACTTTTGAGTACAATTGAAATGTATACTACTTTTATGTCAAAGCATTCTATTCACTGTGAAATCAACTTTTTTGTCTTTATGTGCACAGGTATGTAACAACTTTCAGACATCTCAGAATCATGTGGGAAGTTAACCTAAAGTGTTTCCTTTAGGTTTGCAGTAAGTGCTTTGGTGTAAAATTGAAATGTACACTATTTGTATTGTCTAAGCATTGCATGCACTGAGATTACAACTTTTTTGTGTTGATGTGTGCAGCCATAAAACAACTTTCAAACTACTCATAATCATGTGGAAAGTTAACCTAAAGTGTTTCCATTAGGTTTGCAGTAAGTACTTTGTTGTAAAATTGAAATGTTTACTACTTTTATGTCAAAGCATTCTATTCACCGTGAAATCAACTTTTTTGTCTTTATGTGTACAGCCATGAAACAACTTTCAAACTACTCATAATCATGTGGAAAGTTAACCTAAGGTGTTTCCATTAGGTCTGCAGTAAATGCTTTGGTGTAAATTTGAAATGTATACTATCTGTATTGTCTAAGCTTTGCATTCACTGAGATAACAACTTTTTTCTGTTGATGTGTACAGCCATGAAACAACTTTCAAACTACTCATAATCATTTGGAAAGTTAACCTAAGGTGTTTCCATTAGGTCTGCAGTAAATGCTTTGGTGTAAAATTGAAATGTATACTATTTGTATTGTAAAAGCATTGCATGCACTGAGAAAACAACTTTTTTGTCTTGATGTGCACAGGTATGAAACAACTTTCAGACATCTCAGAATCATGTGGGAAGTTAATCTAAGTTGTTTCCATTAGGTTTGCAGTAAGTGCTTTGGTGTAAAATGAAATGTATTCTATTTGTATTGTCTGAGCATTGCATGCACTGAGATAACAGCTTTTTTGTGTTGATGTGTACAGCCATGAAACAACTTTCAAACTACTCATAATCATGTGGGAAGTTAACCTAAGGTGTTTCCATTAGTTTGCAGTAAGTACTTTGGTGTAAAATTCAGATGTGTACTTCCTTAATGTCAGAGCATAGCAGTACTGAGAAAGTAACTTTTTTGTCTTGATGAACTGAGGCATGAAACAACTTTAAACCTAGTCATATTCATCTGGGAAGTTAACCAAATGTGTTTGCATTAGGTTTGCAGTCAGGACTTTTGAGTACAATTGAAATGTAAACTACTTTTATGTCAAAGCATTCTATTCACTGTGAAATCAACTTTTTTGTCTTTATGTGCACAGGTATGTAACAACTTTCAGACATCTCAGAATCATGTGGGAAGTTAACCTAAGGTGTTTCCATTAGGTTTGCAGTAAGTGCTTTGTAGTAAAATTGAAATGTACACTATTTGTATTGTCTAAGCATTGCATTCACTGAGATAACAACTTTTTTCTGTTGATGTGTACAGCCATGAAACAACTTTCAAACTACTCATAATCATGTGGAAAGTTAACCTAAGGTGTTTCCATTAGGTTTGCAGTAAGTGCTTTGGTGTAAAATTGAAATGTATACTATTTGTATTGTAAAAGCATTGCATGCACTGAGAAAACAACTTTTTTGTCTTGATGTGCACAGGTATGAAACAACTTTCAGACATCTCAGAATCATGTGGGAAGTTAATCTAAGTTGTTTCCATTAGGTTTGCAGTAAGTGCTTTGGTGTAAAATTGAAATGTATACTATTTGTATTGTCTAAGCATTGCATGCACTGAGATAACAACTTGTTTGTGTTGATGTGTACAGCCATGAAACAACTTTCAAACTACTCATAATCATGTGGGAAGTTAACCTAAGGTGTTTCCATTAGTTTGCAGTAAGTACTTTGGTGTAAAATTCAGATGTGTACTTCCTTAATGTCAGAGCATAGTAGTACTGAGAAAGTAACTTTTTTGTCTTGATGAACTGAGGCATGAAACAACTTTAAACCTAGTCATATTCATCTGGGAAGTTAACAAAATGTGTTTGCATTAGGTTTGCAGTCAGGACTTTTGAGTACAATTGAAATGTATACTACTTTTATGTCAAAGCATTCTATTCACTGTGAAATCAACTTTTTTGTCTTTATGTGCACAGGTATGTAACAACTTTCAGACATCTCAGAATCATGTGGGAAGTTAACCTAAAGTGTTTCCATTAGGTTTGCAGTAAGTGCTTTGTAGTAAAATTGAAATGTACACTATTTGTATTGTCTAAGCATTGCATGCACTGAGATAACAACTTTTTTGTGTTGATGTGTACAGCCATGAAACAACTTTCAAACTACTCATAATCATGTGGAAAGTTAACCTAAAGTGTTTCCATTAGGTTTGCAGTAAGTACTTTGTTGTAAAATTGAAATGTATACTACTTTTATGTCAAAGCATTCCATTCACTGTGAAATCAACTTTTTTGTCTTTATGTGCACAAGTATGAAACAACTTTCAGACATCTCAGAATCATGTGGGAAGTTAACCTAAGGTGTTTCCATTAGGTTTGCAGTAAGTGCTTTGGTGTAAAATTGAAATGTATACAATTTGTATTGTCTAAGCATTGCATGCACTGAGATAACAACTTTTTTGTGTTGATGTGTACAGTCATGAAACAACTTTCAAACTACTCATAATCATGTGGGAAGTTAACCTAAGGTGTTTCCATTAGTTTGCAGTAAGTACTTTGGTGTAAAATTCAGATGTGTACTTCCTTAATGTCAGAGCATAGTAGTACTGAGAAAGTAACTTTTTTGTCTTGATGAACTGAGGCATGAAACAACTTTAAACCTAGTCATATTCATCTGGGAAGTTAACCAAATGTGTTTGCATTAGGTTTGCAGTCAGGACTTTTGAGTACAATTGAAATGTATACTACTTTTATGTCAAAGCATTCTATTCACTGTGAAATCAACTTTTTTGTCTTTATGTGCACAGGTATGTAACAACTTTCAGACATCTCAGAATCATGTGGGAAGTTAACCTAAGGTGTTTCCATTAGGTTTGCAGTAAGTGCTTTGTAGTAAAATTGAAATGTACACTATTTGTATTGTCTAAGCATTGCATTCACTGAGATTACAACTTTTTTGTGTTGATGTGTGCAGCCATAAAACAACTTTCAAACTACTCATAATCATGTGGAAAGTTAACCTAAAGTGTTTCCATTAGGTTTGCAGTAAGTACTTTGTTGTAAAATTGAAATGTTTACTACTTTTATGTCAAAGCATTGTATTCACCATGAAATCAACTTTTTTGTCTTTATGTGTACAGCCATGAAACAACTTTCAAACTACTCATAATCATGTGGAAAGTTAACCTAAGGTGTTTCCATTAGGTCTGCAGTACATGCTTTGGTGTAAATTTGAAATGTATACTATTTGTATTGTCTAAGCATTGCATTCACTGAGATAACAACTTTTTTCTGTTGATGTGTACAGCCATGAAACACCTTTCAAACTACTCATAATCATGAGGAAAGTTAACCTAAGGTGTTTCCATTAGGTTTGCAGTAAGTGCTTTGGTGTAAAATTGAAATGTATTCTATTTGTATTGTCTGAGCATTGCATGCACTGAGATAACAACTTTTTTCTGTTGATGTGTACAGCCATGAAACAACTTTCAAACTACTCATAATCATGTGGAAAGTTAACCTAAGGTGTTTCCATTAGGTTTGCAGTAAGTGCTTTGGTGTAAAATTGAAATGTATACTATTTGTATTGTAAAAGCATTGCATGCACTGAGAAAACAACTTTTTTGTCTTGATGTGCACAGGTATGAAACAACTTTCAGACATCTCAGAATCATGTGGGAAGTTAATCTAAGTTGTTTCCATTAGGTTTGCAGTAAGTGCTTTGGTGTAAAATTGAAATGTATACTATTTGTATTGTCTAAGCATTGCATGCACTGAGATAACAACTTTTTTGTGTTGATGTGTACAGCCATGAAACAACTTTCAAACTACTCATAATCATGTGGGAAGTTAACCTAAGGTGTTTCCATTAGTTTGCAGTAAGTACTTTGGTGTAAAATTCAGATGTGTACTTCCTTAATGTCAGAGCATAGTAGTACTGAGAAAGTAACTTTTTTGCCTTGATGAACTGAGGCATGAAACAACTTTAAACCTAGTCATATTCATCTGGGAAGTTAACCAAATGTGTTTGCATTAGGTTTGCAGTCAGGACATTTGAGTACAATTGAAATGTATACTACTTTTATGTCAAAGCATTCTATTCACTGTGAAATCAACTTTTTTGTCTTTATGTGCACAGGTATGTAACAACTTTCAGACATCTCAGAAACATGTGGGAAGTTAACCTAAAGTGTTTCCATTAGGTTTGCAGTAAGTGCTTTGGTGTAAAATTGAAATGTACACTATTTGTATTGTCTAAGCATTGCATGCACTGAGATTACAACTTTTTTGTGTTGATGTGTGCAGCCATAAAACAACTTTCAAACTACTGATAATCATGTGGAAAGTTAACCTAAAGTGTTTCCATTAGGTTTGCAGTAAGTACTTTGTTGTAAAATTGAAATGTTTACTACTTTTATGTCAAAGCATTCTATTCACCGTGAAATCAACTTTTTTGTCTTTATGTGTACAGCCATGAAACAACTTTCAAACTACTCATAATCATGTGGAAAGTTAACCTAAGGTGTTTCCATTAGGTCTGCAGTAAATGCTTTGGTGTAAATTTGAAATGTATACTATTTGTATTGTCTAAGCATTGCATTCACTGAGATAACAACTTTTTTCTGTTGATGTGTACAGCCATGAAACACCTTTCAAACTACTCATAATCATGAGGAAAGTTAACCTAAGGTGTTTCCATTAGGTTTGCAGTAAGTGCTTTGGTGTAAAATTGAAATGTATTCTATTTGTATTGTCTGAGCATTGCATGCACTGAGATAACAACTTTTTTCTGTTGATGTGTACAGCCATGAAACAACTTTCAAACTACTCATAATCATGTGGAAAGTTAACCTAAGGTGTTTCCATTAGGTTTGCAGTAAGTGCTTTGGTGTAAAATTGAAATGTATACTATTTGTATTGTAAAAGCATTGCATGCACTGAGAAAACAACTTTTTTGTCTTGATGTGCACAGGTATGAAACAACTTTCAGACATCTCAGAATCATGTGGGAAGTTAATCTAAGTTGTTTCCATTAGGTTTGCAGTAAGTGCTTTGGTGTAAAATTGAAATGTATACTATTTGTATTGTCTAAGCATTGCATGCACTGAGATAACAACTTTTTTGTGTTGATGTGTACAGCCATGAAACAACTTTCAAACTACTCATAATCATGTGGGAAGTTAACCTAAGGTGTTTCCATTAGTTTGCAGTAAGTACTTTGGTGTAAAATTCAGATGTGTACTTCCTTAATGTCAGAGCATAGTAGTACTGAGAAAGTAACTTTTTTGCCTTGATGAACTGAGGCATGAAACAACTTTAAACCTAGTCATATTCATCTGGGAAGTTAACCAAATGTGTTTGCATTAGGTTTGCAGTCAGGACATTTGAGTACAATTGAAATGTATACTACTTTTATGTCAAAGCATTCTATTCACTGTGAAATCAACTTTTTTGTCTTTATGTGCACAGGTATGTAACAACTTTCAGACATCTCAGAAACATGTGGGAAGTTAACCTAAAGTGTTTCCATTAGGTTTGCAGTAAGTGCTTTGGTGTAAAATTGAAATGTACACTATTTGTATTGTCTAAGCATTGCATGCACTGAGATTACAACTTTTTTGTGTTGATGTGTGCAGCCATAAAACAACTTTCAAACTACTGATAATCATGTGGAAAGTTAACCTAAAGTGTTTCCATTAGGTTTGCAGTAAGTACTTTGTTGTAAAATTGAAATGTTTACTACTTTTATGTCAAAGCATTCTATTCACCGTGAAATCAACTTTTTTGTCTTTATGTGTACAGCCATGAAACAACTTTCAAACTACTCATAATCATGTGGAAAGTTAACCTAAGGTGTTTCCATTAGGTCTGCAGTAAATGCTTTGGTGTAAATTTGAAATGTATACTATTTGTATTGTCTAAGCATTGCATTCACTGAGATAACAACTTTTTTCTGTTGATGTGTACAGCCATGAAACACCTTTCAAACTACTCATAATCATGAGGAAAGTTAACCTAAGGTGTTTCCATTAGGTTTGCAGTAAGTGCTTTGGTGTAAAATTGAAATGTATTCTATTTGTATTGTCTGAGCATTGCATGCACTGAGATAACAACTTTTTTCTGTTGATGTGTACAGCCATGAAACAACTTTCAAACTACTCATAATCATGTGGAAAGTTAACCTAAGGTGTTTCCATTAGGTTTGCAGTAAGTGCTTTGGTGTAAAATTGAAATGTATACTATTTGTATTGTAAAAGCATTGCATGCACTGAGAAAACAACTTTTTTGTCTTGATGTGCACAGGTATGAAACAACTTTCAGACATCTCAGAATCATGTGGGAAGTTAATCTAAGTTGTTTCCATTAGGTTTGCAGTAAGTGCTTTGGTGTAAAATTGAAATGTATACTATTTGTATTGTCTAAGCATTGCATGCACTGAGATAACAACTTTTTTGTGTTGATGTGTACAGCCATGAAACAACTTTCAAACTACTCATAATCATGTGGGAAGTTAACCTAAGGTGTTTCCATTAGTTTGCAGTAAGTACTTTGGTGTAAAATTCAGATGTGTACTTCCTTAATGTCAGAGCATAGTAGTACTGAGAAAGTAACTTTTTTGCCTTGATGAACTGAGGCATGAAACAACTTTAAACCTAGTCATATTCATCTGGGAAGTTAACCAAATGTGTTTGCATTAGGTTTGCAGTCAGGACATTTGAGTACAATTGAAATGTATACTACTTTTATGTCAAAGCATTATATTCACTGTGAAATCAACTTTTTTGTCTTTATGTGCACAGGTATGTAACAACTTTCAGACATCTCAGAAACATGTGGGAAGTTAACCTAAAGTGTTTCCATTAGGTTTGCAGTAAGTGCTTTGGTGTAAAATTGAAATGTACACTATTTGTATTGTCTAAGCATTGCATGCACTGAGATTACAACTTTTTTGTGTTGATGTGTGCAGCCATAAAACAACTTTCAAACTACTGATAATCATGTGGAAAGTTAACCTAAAGTGTTTCCATTAGGTTTGCAGTAAGTACTTTGTTGTAAAATTGAAATGTTTACTACTTTTATGTCAAAGCATTCTATTCACCGTGAAATCAACTTTTTTGTCTTTATGTGTACAGCCATGAAACAACTTTCAAACTACTCATAATCATGTGGAAAGTTAACCTAAGGTGTTTCCATTAGGTCTGCAGTAAATGCTTTGGTGTAAATTTGAAATGTATACTATTTGTATTGTCTAAGCATTGCATTCACTGAGATAACAACTTTTTTCTGTTGATGTGTACAGGCATGAAACAACTTTCAAACTACTCATAATCATTTGGAAAGTTAACCTAAGGTGCTTCCATTAGGTCTGCAGTAAATGCTTTGGTGTAAAATTGAAATGTATACTATTTGTATTGTAAAAGCATTGCATGCACTGAGAAAACAACTTTTTTGTCTTGATGTGCACAGGTATGAAACAACTTTCAGACATCTCAGAATCATGTGGGAAGTTAATCTAAGTTGTTTCCATTAGGTTTGCAGTAAGTGCTTTGTAGTAAAATTGAAATGTACACTATTTGTATTGTCTAAGCATTGCATGCACTGAGATAACAACTTTTTTGTGTTGATGTGTACAGCCATGAAACAACTTTCAAACTACTCATAATCATGTGGAAAGTTAACCTAAAGTGTTTCCATTAGGTTTGCAGTAAGTACTTTGTTGTAAAATTGAAATGTATACTACTTTTATGTCAAAGCATTCTATTCACTGTGAAATCAACTTTTTTGTCTTTATGTGCACAAGTATGAAACAACTTTCAGACATCTCAGAATCATGTGGGAAGTTAACCTAAGGTGTTTCCATTAGGTTTGCAGTAAGTGCTTTGGTGTAAAATTGAAATGTATACTATTTGTATTGTCTAAGCATTGCATGCACTGAGATAACAACTTTTTTGTGTTGATGTGTACAGCCATGAAACAACTTTCAAACTACTCATAATCATGTGGGAAGTTAACCTAAGGTGTTTCCATTAGTTTGCAGTAAGTACTTTGGTGTAAAATTCAGATGTGTACTTCCTTAATGTCAGAGCATAGTAGTACTGAGAAAGTAACTTTTTTGTCTTGATGAACTGAGGCATGAAACAACTTTAAACCTAGTCATATTCATCTGGGAAGTTAACCAAATGTGTTTGCATTAGGTTTGCAGTCAGGACTTTTGAGTACAATTGAAATGTATACTACTTTTATGTCAAAGCATTCTATTCACTGTGAAATCAACTTTTTTGTCTTTATGTGCACAGGTATGTAACAACTTTCAGACATCTCAGAATCATGTGGGAAGTTAACCTAAGGTGTTTCCATTAGGTTTGCAGTAAGTGCTTTGTAGTAAAATTGAAATGTACACTATTTGTATTGTCTAAGCATTGCATTCACTGAGATAACAACTTTTTTCTGTTGATGTGTACAGCCATGAAACAACTTTCAAACTACTCATAATCATGTGGAAAGTTAACCTAAGGTGTTTCCATTAGGTTTGCAGTAAGTGCTTTGGTGTAAAATTGAAATGTATACTATTTGTATTGTAAAAGCATTGCATGCACTGAGAAAACAACTTTTTTGTCTTGATGTGCACAGGTATGAAACAACTTTCAGACATCTCAGAATCATGTGGGAAGTTAATCTAAGTTGTTTCCATTAGGTTTGCAGTAAGTGCTTTGGTGTAAAATTGAAATGTATACTATTTGTATTGTCTAAGCATTGCATGCACTGAGATAACAACTTTTTTGTGTTGATGTGTACAGCCATGAAACAACTTTCAAACTACTCATAATCATGTGGGAAGTTAACCTAAGGTGTTTCCATTAGTTTGCAGTAAGTACTTTGGTGTAAAATTCAGATGTGTACTTCCTTAATGTCAGAGCATAGTAGTACTGAGAAAGTAACTTTTTTGTCTTGATGAACTGAGGCATGAAACAACTTTAAACCTAGTCATATTCATCTGGGAAGTTAACCAAATGTGTTTGCATTAGGTTTGCAGTCAGGACTTTTGAGTACAATTGAAATGTATACTACTTTTATGTCAAAGCATTCTATTCACTGTGAAATCAAGTTTTTTGTCTTTATGTGCACAGGTATGTAACAACTTTCAGACATCTCAGAATCATGTGGGAAGTTAACCTAAAGTGTTTCCATTAGGTTTGCAGTAAGTGCTTTGGTGTAAAATTGAAATGTATACTATTTGTATTGTCTAAGCATTGCATGCACTGAGATTACAACTTTTTTGTGTTGATGTGTGCAGCCATAAAACAACTTTCAAACTACTCATAATCATGTGGAAAGTTAACCTAAAGTGTTTCCATTAGGTTTGCAGTAAGTACTTTGTTGTAAAATTGAAATGTTTACTACTTTTATGTCAAAGCATTCTATTCACCGTGAAATCAACTTTTTTGTCTTTATGTGTACAGCCATGAAACAACTTTCAAACTACTCATAATCATGTGGAAAGTTAACCTAAGGTGTTTCCATTAGGTCTGCAGTAAATGCTTTGGTGTAAATTTGAAATGTATACTATTTGTATTGTCTAAGCATTGCATTCACTGAGATAACAACTTTTTTCTGTTGATGTGTACAGCCATGAAACACCTTTCAGACTACTCATAATCATGAGGAAAATTAACCTAAGGTGTTTCCATTAGGTTTGCAGTAAGTGCTTTGGTGTAAAATTGAAATGTATTCTATTTGTATTGTCTGAGCATTGCATGCACTGAGATAACAACTTTTTTGTGTTGATGTGTACAGCCATGAAACAACTTTCAAACTACTCATAATCATGTGGGAAGTTAACCTAAGGTGTTTCCATTAGTTTGCAGTAAGTACTTTGGTGTAAAATTCAGATGTGTACTTCCTTAATGTCAGAGCATAGTAGTACTGAGAAAGTAACTTTTTTGTCTTGATGAACTGAGGCATGAAACAACTTTAAACCTAGTCATATTCATCTGGGAAGTTAACCAAATGTGTTTGCATTAGGTTTGCAGTCAGGACTTTTGAGTACAATTGAAATGTATACTACTTTTATGTCAAAGCATTCTATTCACTGTGAAATCAACTTTTTTGTCTTTATGTGCACAGGTATGTAACAACTTTCAGACATCTCAGAATCATGTGGGAAGTTAACCTAAAGTGTTTCCATTAGGTTTGCAGTAAGTGCTTTGGTGTAAAATTGAAATGTACACTATTTGTATTGTCTAAGCATTGCATGCACTGAGATTACAACTTTTTTGTGTTGATGTGTGCAGCCATAAAACAACTTTCAAACTACTCATAATCATGTGGAAAGTTAACCTAAAGTGTTTCCATTAGGTTTGCAGTAAGTACTTTGTTGTAAAATTGAAATGTTTACTACTTTTATGTCAAAGCATTCTATTCACCGTGAAATCAACTTTTTTGTCTTTATGTGTACAGCCATGAAACAACTTTCAAACTACTCATAATCATGTGGAAAGTTAACCTAAGGTGTTTCCATTAGGTCTGCAGTAAATGCTTTGGTGTAAATTTGAAATGTATACTATTTGTATTGTCTAAGCATTGCATTCACTGAGATAACAACTTTTTTCTGTTGATGTGTACAGCCATGAAACAACTTTCAAACTACTCATAATCATTTGGAAAGTTAACCTAAGGTGTTTCCATTAGGTCTGCAGTAAATGCTTTGGTGTAAAATTGAAATGTATACTATTTGTATTGTAAAAGCATTGCATGCACTGAGAAAACAACTTTTTTGTCTTGATGTGCACAGGTATGAAACAACTTTCAGACATCTCAGAATCATGTGGGAAGTTAATCTAAGTTGTTTCCATTAAGTTTGCAGTAAGTGCTTTGGTGTAAAATTGAAATGTATTCTATTTGTATTGTCTGAGCATTGCATGCACTGAGATAACAACTTTTTTGTGTTGATGTGTACAGCCATGAAACAACTTTCAAACTACTCATAATCATGTGGGAAGTTAACCTAAGGTGTTTCCATTAGTTTGCAGTAAGTACTTTGGTGTAAAATTCAGATGTGTACTTCCTAAATGTCAGAGCATAGTAGTACTGAGAAAGTAACTTTTTTGTCTTGATGAACTGAGGCATGAAACAACTTTAAACCTAGTCATATTCATCTGGGAAGTTAACCAAATGTGTTTGCATTAGGTTTGCAGTCAGGACTTTTGAGTACAATTGAAATGTATACTACTTTTATGTCAAAGCATTCTATTCACTGTGAAATCAACTTTTTTGTCTTTATGTGCACAGGTATGTAACAACTTTCAGACATCTCAGAATCATGTGGGAAGTTAACCTAAAGTGTTTCCATTAGGTTTGCAGTAAGTGCTTTGGTGTAAAATTGAAATGTACACTATTTGTATTGTCTAAGCATTGCATGCACTGAGATAACAACTTTTTTGTGTTGATGTGTACAGCCATGAAACAACTTTCAAACTACTCATAATCATGTGGAAAGTTAACCTAAAGTGTTTCCATTAGGTTTGCAGTAAGTACTTTGTTGTAAAATTGAAATGTATACTACTTTTATGTCAAAGCATTCTATTCACTGTGAAATCAACTTTTTTGTCTTTATGTGCACAAGTATGAAACAACTTTCAGACATCTCAGAATCATGTGGGAAGTTAACCTAAGGTGTTTCCATTAGGTTTGCAGTAAGTGCTTTGGTGTAAAATTGAAATGTATACTATTTGTATTGTCTAAGCATTGCATGCACTGAGATAACAACTTTTTTGTGTTGATGTGTACAGCCATGAAACAACTTTCAAACTACTCATAATCATGTGGGAAGTTAACCTAAGGTGTTTCCATTAGTTTGCAGTAAGTACTTTGGTGTAAAATTCAGATGTGTACTTCCTTAATGTCAGAGCATAGTAGTACTGAGAAAGTAACTTTTTTGTCTTGATGAACTGAGGCATGAAACAACTTTAAACCTAGTCATATTCATCTGGGAAGTTAACCAAATGTGTTTGCATTAGGTTTGCAGTCAGGACTTTTGAGTACAATTGAAATGTATACTACTTTTATGTCAAAGCATTCTATTCACTGTGAAATCAACTTTTTTGTCTTTATGTGCACAGGTATGTAACAACTTTCAGACATCTCAGAATCATGTGGGAAGTTAACCTAAGGTGTTTCCATTAGGTTTGCAGTAAGTGCTTTGTAGTAAAATTGAAATGTACACTATTTGTATTGTCTAAGCATTGCATTCACTGAGATAACAACTTTTTTCTGTTGATGTGTACAGCCATGAAACAACTTTCAAACTACTCATAATCATGTGGAAAGTTAACCTAAGGTGTTTCCATTAGGTTTGCAGTAAGTGCTTTGGTGTAAAATTGAAATGTATACTATTTGTATTGTAAAAGCATTGCATGCACTGAGAAAACAACTTTTTTGTCTTGATGTGCACAGGTATGAAACAACTTTCAGACATCTCAGAATCATGTGGGAAGTTAATCTAAGTTGTTTGCATTAGGTTTGCAGTAAGTGCTTTGGTGTAAAATTGAAATGTGTACTATTTGTATTGTGTAAGCATTGCATGCACTGAGATAACAACTTTTTTGTGTTGATGTGTACAGCCATGAAACAACTTTCAAACTACTCATAATCATGTGGGAAGTTAACCTAAGGTGTTTCCATTAGTTTGCAGTAAGTACTTTGGTGTAAAATTCAGATGTGTACTTCCTTAATGTCAGAGCATAGCAGTACTGAGAAAGTAACTTTTTTGTCTTGATGAACTGAGGCATGAAACAACTTTAAACCTAGTCATATTCATCTGGGAAGTTAACCAAATGTGTTTGCATTAGGTTTGCAGTCAGGACTTTTGAGTACAATTGAAATGTATACTACTTTTATGTCAAAGCATTCTATTCACTGTGAAATCAACTTTTTTGTCTTTATGTGCACAGGTATGTAACAACTTTCAGACATCTCAGAATCATGTGGGAAGTTAACCTAAAGTGTTTCCATTAGGTTTGCAGTAAGTGCTTTGGTGTAAAATTGAAATGTACACTATTTGTATTGTCTAAGCATTGCATGCACTGAGATTACAACTTTTTTGTGTTGATGTGTGCAGCCATAAAACAACTTTCAAACTACTGATAATCATGTGGAAAGTTAACCTAAAGTGTTTCCATTAGGTTTGCAGTAAGTACTTTGTTGTAAAATTGAAATGTTTACTACTTTTATGTCAAAGCATTCTATTCACCGTGAAATCAACTTTTTTGTCTTTATGTGTACAGCCATGAAACAACTTTCAAACTACTCATAATCATGTGGAAAGTTAACCTAAGGTGTTTCCATTAGGTCTGCAGTAAATGCTTTGGTGTAAATTTGAAATGTATACTATTTGTATTGTCTAAGCATTGCATTCACTGAGATAACAACTTTTTTCTGTTGATGTGTACAGGCATGAAACAACTTTCAAACTACTCATAATCATTTGGAAAGTTAACCTAAGGTGCTTCCATTAGGTCTGCAGTAAATGCTTTGGTGTAAAATTGAAATGTATACTATTTGTATTGTAAAAGCATTGCATGCACTGAGAAAACAACTTTTTTGTCTTGATGTGCACAGGTATGAAACAACTTTCAGACATCTCAGAATCATGTGGGAAGTTAATCTAAGTTGTTTCCATTAGGTTTGCAGTAAGTGCTTTGTAGTAAAATTGAAATGTACACTATTTGTATTGTCTAAGCATTGCATGCACTGAGATAACAACTTTTTTGTGTTGATGTGTACAGCCATGAAACAACTTTCAAACTACTCATAATCATGTGGAAAGTTAACCTAAAGTGTTTCCATTAGGTTTGCAGTAAGTACTTTGTTGTAAAATTGAAATGTATACTACTTTTATGTCAAAGCATTCTATTCACTGTGAAATCAACTTTTTTGTCTTTATGTGCACAAGTATGAAACAACTTTCAGACATCTCAGAATCATGTGGGAAGTTAACCTAAGGTGTTTCCATTAGGTTTGCAGTAAGTGCTTTGGTGTAAAATTGAAATGTATACTATTTGTATTGTCTAAGCATTGCATGCACTGAGATAACAACTTTTTTGTGTTGATGTGTACAGCCATGAAACAACTTTCAAACTACTCATAATCATGTGGGAAGTTAACCTAAGGTGTTTCCATTAGTTTGCAGTAAGTACTTTGGTGTAAAATTCAGATGTGTACTTCCTTAATGTCAGAGCATAGTAGTACTGAGAAAGTAACTTTTTTGTCTTGATGAACTGAGGCATGAAACAACTTTAAACCTAGTCATATTCATCTGGGAAGTTAACCAAATGTGTTTGCATTAGGTTTGCAGTCAGGACTTTTGAGTACAATTGAAATGTATACTACTTTTATGTCAAAGCATTCTATTCACTGTGAAATCAACTTTTTTGTCTTTATGTGCACAGGTATGTAACAACTTTCAGACATCTCAGAATCATGTGGGAAGTTAACCTAAGGTGTTTCCATTAGGTTTGCAGTAAGTGCTTTGTAGTAAAATTGAAATGTACACTATTTGTATTGTCTAAGCATTGCATTCACTGAGATAACAACTTTTTTCTGTTGATGTGTACAGCCATGAAACAACTTTCAAACTACTCATAATCATGTGGAAAGTTAACCTAAGGTGTTTCCATTAGGTTTGCAGTAAGTGCTTTGGTGTAAAATTGAAATGTATACTATTTGTATTGTAAAAGCATTGCATGCACTGAGAAAACAACTTTTTTGTCTTGATGTGCACAGGTATGAAACAACTTTCAGACATCTCAGAATCATGTGGGAAGTTAATCTAAGTTGTTTCCATTAGGTTTGCAGTAAGTGCTTTGGTGTAAAATTGAAATGTATACTATTTGTATTGTCTAAGCATTGCATGCACTGAGATAACAACTTTTTTGTGTTGATGTGTACAGCCATGAAACAACTTTCAAACTACTCATAATCATGTGGGAAGTTAACCTAAGGTGTTTCCATTAGTTTGCAGTAAGTACTTTGGTGTAAAATTCAGATGTGTACTTCCTTAATGTCAGAGCATAGTAGTACTGAGAAAGTAACTTTTTTGTCTTGATGAACTGAGGCATGAAACAACTTTAAACCTAGTCATATTCATCTGGGAAGTTAACCAAATGTGTTTGCATTAGGTTTGCAGTCAGGACTTTTGAGTACAATTGAAATGTATACTACTTTTATGTCAAAGCATTCTATTCACTGTGAAATCAAGTTTTTTGTCTTTATGTGCACAGGTATGTAACAACTTTCAGACATCTCAGAATCATGTGGGAAGTTAACCTAAAGTGTTTCCATTAGGTTTGCAGTAAGTGCTTTGGTGTAAAATTGAAATGTATACTATTTGTATTGTCTAAGCATTGCATGCACTGAGATTACAACTTTTTTGTGTTGATGTGTGCAGCCATAAAACAACTTTCAAACTACTCATAATCATGTGGAAAGTTAACCTAAAGTGTTTCCATTAGGTTTGCAGTAAGTACTTTGTTGTAAAATTGAAATGTTTACTACTTTTATGTCAAAGCATTCTATTCACCGTGAAATCAACTTTTTTGTCTTTATGTGTACAGCCATGAAACAACTTTCAAACTACTCATAATCATGTGGAAAGTTAACCTAAGGTGTTTCCATTAGGTCTGCAGTAAATGCTTTGGTGTAAATTTGAAATGTATACTATTTGTATTGTCTAAGCATTGCATTCACTGAGATAACAACTTTTTTCTGTTGATGTGTACAGCCATGAAACACCTTTCAGACTACTCATAATCATGAGGAAAATTAACCTAAGGTGTTTCCATTAGGTTTGCAGTAAGTGCTTTGGTGTAAAATTGAAATGTATTCTATTTGTATTGTCTGAGCATTGCATGCACTGAGATAACAACTTTTTTGTGTTGATGTGTACAGCCATGAAACAACTTTCAAACTACTCATAATCATGTGGGAAGTTAACCTAAGGTGTTTCCATTAGTTTGCAGTAAGTACTTTGGTGTAAAATTCAGATGTGTACTTCCTTAATGTCAGAGCATAGTAGTACTGAGAAAGTAACTTTTTTGTCTTGATGAACTGAGGCATGAAACAACTTTAAACCTAGTCATATTCATCTGGGAAGTTAACCAAATGTGTTTGCATTAGGTTTGCAGTCAGGACTTTTGAGTACAATTGAAATGTATACTACTTTTATGTCAAAGCATTCTATTCACTGTGAAATCAACTTTTTTGTCTTTATGTGCACAGGTATGTAACAACTTTCAGACATCTCAGAATCATGTGGGAAGTTAACCTAAAGTGTTTCCATTAGGTTTGCAGTAAGTGCTTTGGTGTAAAATTGAAATGTACACTATTTGTATTGTCTAAGCATTGCATGCACTGAGATTACAACTTTTTTGTGTTGATGTGTGCAGCCATAAAACAACTTTCAAACTACTCATAATCATGTGGAAAGTTAACCTAAAGTGTTTCCATTAGGTTTGCAGTAAGTACTTTGTTGTAAAATTGAAATGTTTACTACTTTTATGTCAAAGCATTCTATTCACCGTGAAATCAACTTTTTTGTCTTTATGTGTACAGCCATGAAACAACTTTCAAACTACTCATAATCATGTGGAAAGTTAACCTAAGGTGTTTCCATTAGGTCTGCAGTAAATGCTTTGGTGTAAATTTGAAATGTATACTATTTGTATTGTCTAAGCATTGCATTCACTGAGATAACAACTTTTTTCTGTTGATGTGTACAGCCATGAAACAACTTTCAAACTACTCATAATCATTTGGAAAGTTAACCTAAGGTGTTTCCATTAGGTCTGCAGTAAATGCTTTGGTGTAAAATTGAAATGTATACTATTTGTATTGTAAAAGCATTGCATGCACTGAGAAAACAACTTTTTTGTCTTGATGTGCACAGGTATGAAACAACTTTCAGACATCTCAGAATCATGTGGGAAGTTAATCTAAGTTGTTTCCATTAAGTTTGCAGTAAGTGCTTTGGTGTAAAATTGAAATGTATTCTATTTGTATTGTCTGAGCATTGCATGCACTGAGATAACAACTTTTTTGTGTTGATGTGTACAGCCATGAAACAACTTTCAAACTACTCATAATCATGTGGGAAGTTAACCTAAGGTGTTTCCATTAGTTTGCAGTAAGTACTTTGGTGTAAAATTCAGATGTGTACTTCCTAAATGTCAGAGCATAGTAGTACTGAGAAAGTAACTTTTTTGTCTTGATGAACTGAGGCATGAAACAACTTTAAACCTAGTCATATTCATCTGGGAAGTTAACCAAATGTGTTTGCATTAGGTTTGCAGTCAGGACTTTTGAGTACAATTGAAATGTATACTACTTTTATGTCAAAGCATTCTATTCACTGTGAAATCAACTTTTTTGTCTTTATGTGCACAGGTATGTAACAACTTTCAGACATCTCAGAATCATGTGGGAAGTTAACCTAAAGTGTTTCCATTAGGTTTGCAGTAAGTGCTTTGGTGTAAAATTGAAATGTACACTATTTGTATTGTCTAAGCATTGCATGCACTGAGATAACAACTTTTTTGTGTTGATGTGTACAGCCATGAAACAACTTTCAAACTACTCATAATCATGTGGAAAGTTAACCTAAAGTGTTTCCATTAGGTTTGCAGTAAGTACTTTGTTGTAAAATTGAAATGTATACTACTTTTATGTCAAAGCATTCTATTCACTGTGAAATCAACTTTTTTGTCTTTATGTGCACAAGTATGAAACAACTTTCAGACATCTCAGAATCATGTGGGAAGTTAACCTAAGGTGTTTCCATTAGGTTTGCAGTAAGTGCTTTGGTGTAAAATTGAAATGTATACTATTTGTATTGTCTAAGCATTGCATGCACTGAGATAACAACTTTTTTGTGTTGATGTGTACAGCCATGAAACAACTTTCAAACTACTCATAATCATGTGGGAAGTTAACCTAAGGTGTTTCCATTAGTTTGCAGTAAGTACTTTGGTGTAAAATTCAGATGTGTACTTCCTTAATGTCAGAGCATAGTAGTACTGAGAAAGTAACTTTTTTGTCTTGATGAACTGAGGCATGAAACAACTTTAAACCTAGTCATATTCATCTGGGAAGTTAACCAAATGTGTTTGCATTAGGTTTGCAGTCAGGACTTTTGAGTACAATTGAAATGTATACTACTTTTATGTCAAAGCATTCTATTCACTGTGAAATCAACTTTTTTGTCTTTATGTGCACAGGTATGTAACAACTTTCAGACATCTCAGAATCATGTGGGAAGTTAACCTAAGGTGTTTCCATTAGGTTTGCAGTAAGTGCTTTGTAGTAAAATTGAAATGTACACTATTTGTATTGTCTAAGCATTGCATTCACTGAGATAACAACTTTTTTCTGTTGATGTGTACAGCCATGAAACAACTTTCAAACTACTCATAATCATGTGGAAAGTTAACCTAAGGTGTTTCCATTAGGTTTGCAGTAAGTGCTTTGGTGTAAAATTGAAATGTATACTATTTGTATTGTAAAAGCATTGCATGCACTGAGAAAACAACTTTTTTGTCTTGATGTGCACAGGTATGAAACAACTTTCAGACATCTCAGAATCATGTGGGAAGTTAATCTAAGTTGTTTGCATTAGGTTTGCAGTAAGTGCTTTGGTGTAAAATTGAAATGTGTACTATTTGTATTGTGTAAGCATTGCATGCACTGAGATAACAACTTTTTTGTGTTGATGTGTACAGCCATGAAACAACTTTCAAACTACTCATAATCATGTGGGAAGTTAACCTAAGGTGTTTCCATTAGTTTGCAGTAAGTACTTTGGTGTAAAATTCAGATGTGTACTTCCTTAATGTCAGAGCATAGCAGTACTGAGAAAGTAACTTTTTTGTCTTGATGAACTGAGGCATGAAACAACTTTAAACCTAGTCATATTCATCTGGGAAGTTAACCAAATGTGTTTGCATTAGGTTTGCAGTCAGGACTTTTGAGTACAATTGAAATGTATACTACTTTTATGTCAAAGCATTCTATTCACTGTGAAATCAACTTTTTTGTCTTTATGTGCACAGGTATGTAACAACTTTCAGACATCTCAGAATCATGTGGGAAGTTAACCTAAAGTGTTTCCATTAGGTTTGCAGTAAGTGCTTTGGTGTAAAATTGAAATGTATACTATTTGTATTGTCTAAGCATTGCATGCACTGAGATTACAACTTTTTTGTGTTGATGTGTGCAGCCATAAAACAACTTTCAAACTACTCATAATCATGTGGAAAGTTAACCTAAAGTGTTTCAATTATGTTTGCAGTAAGTACTTTGTTGTAAAATTGAAATGTTTACTACTTTTATGTCAAAGCATTCTATTCACCGTGAAATCAACTTTTTTGTCTTTATGTGTACAGCCATGAAACAACTTTCAAACTACTCATAATCATGTGGAAAGTTAACCTAAGGTGTTTCCATTAGGTCTGCAGTAAATGCTTTGGTGTAAATTTGAAATGTATACTATTTGTATTGTCTAAGCATTGCATGCACTGAGATAACAACTTTTTTGTGTTGATGTGTACAGCCATGAAACAACTTTCAAACTACTCATAATCATGTGGGAAGTTAACCTAAGGTGTTTCCATTAGTTTGCAGTAAGTACTTTGGTGTAAAATTCAGATGTGTACTTCCTTAATGTCAGAGCATAGTAGTACTGAGAAAGTAACTTTTTTGTCTTGATGAACTGAGGCATGAAACAACTTTAAACCTAGTCATATTCATCTGGGAAGTTAACCAAATGTGTTTGCATTAGGTTTGCAGTCAGGACTTTTGAGTACAATTGAAATGTATACTACTTTTATGTCAAAGCATTCTATTCACTGTGAAATCAACTTTTTTGTCTTTATGTGCACAGGTATGTAACAACTTTCAGACATCTCAGAATCATGTGGGAAGTTAACCTAAGGTGTTTCCATTAGGTTTGCAGTAAGTGCTTTGGTGTAAAATTGAAATGTACACTATTTGTATTGTCTAAGCATTGCATGCACTGAGATTACAACTTTTTTGTGTTGATGTGTGCAGCCATAAAACAACTTTCAAACTACTCATAATCATGTGGAAAGTTAACCTAAAGTGTTTCCATTAGGTTTGCAGTAAGTACTTTGTTGTAAAATTGAAATGTTTACTACTTTTATGTCAAAGCATTCTATTCACCGTGAAATCAACTTTTTTGTCTTTATGTGTACAGCCATGAAACAACTTTCAAACTACTCATAATCATGTGGAAAGTTAACCTAAGGTGTTTCCATTAGGTCTGCAGTAAATGCTTTGGTGTAAATTTGAAATGTATACTATTTGTATTGTCTAAGCATTGCATTCACTGAGATAACAACTTTTTTCTGTTGATGTGTACAGCCATGAAACAACTTTCAAACTACTCATAATCATTTGGAAAGTTAACCTAAGGTGTTTCCATTAGGTCTGCAGTAAATGCTTTGGTGTAAAATTGAAATGTATACTATTTGTATTGTAAAAGCATTGCATGCACTGAGAAAACAACTTTTTTGTCTTGAAGTGCACAGGTATGAAACAACTTTCAGACATCTCAGAATCATGTGGGAAGTTAATCTAAGTTGTTTCCATTAAGTTTGCAGTAAGTGCTTTGGTGTAAAATTGAAATGTATTCTATTTGTATTGTCTGAGCATTGCATGCACTGAGATAACAACTTTTTTGTGTTGATGTGTACAGCCATGAAACAACTTTCAAACTACTCATAATCATGTGGGAAGTTAACCTAAGGTGTTTCCATTAGTTTGCAGTAAGTACTTTGGTGTAAAATTCAGATGTGTACTTCCTAAATGTCAGAGCATAGTAGTACTGAGAAAGTAACTTTTTTGTCTTGATGAACTGAGGCATGAAACAACTTTAAACCTAGTCATATTCATCTGGGAAGTTAACCAAATGTGTTTGCATTAGGTTTGCAGTCAGGACTTTTGAGTACAATTGAAATGTATACTACTTTTATGTCAAAGCATTCTATTCACTGTGAAATCAACTTTTTTGTCTTTATGTGCACAGGTATGTAACAACTTTCAGACATCTCAGAATCATGTGGGAAGTTAACCTAAAGTGTTTCCATTAGGTTTGCAGTAAGTGCTTTGGTGTAAAATTGAAATGTACACTATTTGTATTGTCTAAGCATTGCATGCACTGAGATAACAACTTTTTTGTGTTGATGTGTACAGCCATGAAACAACTTTCAAACTACTCATAATCATGTGGAAAGTTAACCTAAAGTGTTTCCATTAGGTTTGCAGTAAGTACTTTGTTGTAAAATTGAAATGTATACTACTTTTATGTCAAAGCATTCTATTCACTGTGAAATCAACTTTTTTGTCTTTATGAGCACAAGTATGAAACAACTTTCAGACATCTCAGAATCATGTGGGAAGTTAACCTAAGGTGTTTCCATTACGTTTGCAGTAAGTGCTTTGGTGTATAATTGAAATGTATACTATTTGTATTGTCTAAGCATTGCATGCACTGAGATAACAACTTTTTTGTGTTGATGTGTACAGCCATGAAACAACTTTCAAACTACTCATAATCATGTGGGAAGTTAACCTAAGGTGTTTCCATTAGTTTGCAGTAAGTACTTTGGTGTAAAATTCAGATGTGTACTTCCTTAATGTCAGAGCATAGTAGTACTGAGAAAGTAACTTTTTTGTCTTGATGAACTGAGGCATGAAACAACTTTAAACCTAGTCATATTCATCTGGGAAGTTAACCAAATGTGTTTGCATTAGGTTTGCAGTCAGGACTTTTGAGTACAATTGAAATGTATACTACTTTTATGTCAAAGCATTCTATTCACTGTGAAATCAACTTTTTTGTCTTTATGTGCACAGGTATGTAACAACTTTCAGACATCTCAGAATCATGTGGGAAGTTAACCTAAGGTGTTTCCATTAGGTTTGCAGTAAGTGCTTTGTAGTAAAATTGAAATGTACACTATTTGTATTGTCTAAGCATTGCATTCACTGAGATAACAACTTTTTTCTGTTGATGTGTACAGCCATGAAACAACTTTCAAACTACTCATAATCATGTGGAAAGTTAACCTAAGGTGTTTCCATTAGGTTTGCAGTAAGTGCTTTGGTGTAAAATTGAAATGTATACTATTTGTATTGTAAAAGCATTGCATGCACTGAGAAAACAACTTTTTTGTCTTGATGTGCACAGGTATGAAACAACTTTCAGACATCTCAGAATCATGTGGGAAGTTAATCTAAGTTGTTTGCATTAGGTTTGCAGTAAGTGCTTTGGTGTAAAATTGAAATGTGTACTATTTGTATTGTGTAAGCATTGCATGCACTGAGATAACAACTTTTTTGTGTTGATGTGTACAGCCATGAAACAACTTTCAAACTACTCATAATCATGTGGGAAGTTAACCTAAGGTGTTTCCATTAGTTTGCAGTAAGTACTTTGGTGTAAAATTCAGATGTGTACTTCCTAAATGTCGGAGCATAGTAGTACTGAGAAAGTAACTTTTTTGTCTTGATGAACTGAGGCATGAAACAACTTTAAACCTAGTCATATTCATCTGGGAAGTTAACCAAATGTGTTTGCATTAGGTTTGCAGTCAGGACTTTTGAGTACAATTGAAATGTATACTACTTTTATGTCAAAGCATTCTATTCACTGTGAAATCAACTTTTTTGTCTTTATGTGCACAGGTATGTAACAACTTTCAGACATCTCAGAATCATGTGGGAAGTTAACCTAAAGTGTTTCCATTAGGTTTGCAGTAAGTGCTTTGGTGTAAAATTGAAATGTACACTATTTGTATTGTCTAAGCATTGCATGCACTGAGATAACAACTTTTTTGTGTTGATGTGTACAGCCATGAAACAACTTTCAAACTACTCATAATCATGTGGAAAGTTAACCTAAAGTGTTTCCATTAGGTTTGCAGTAAGTACTTTGTTGTAAAATTGAAATGTATACTACTTTTATGTCAAAGCATTCTATTCACTGTGAAATCAACTTTTTTGTCTTTATGTGCACAAGTATGAAACAACTTTCAGACATCTCAGAATCATGTGGGAAGTTAACCTAAGGTGTTTCCATTAGGTTTGCAGTAAGTGCTTTGGTGTAAAATTGAAATGTATACTATTTGTATTGTCTAAGCATTGCATGCACTGAGATAACAACTTTTTTGTGTTGATGTGTACAGCCATGAAACAACTTTCAAACTACTCATAATCATGTGGGAAGTTAACCTAAGGTGTTTCCATTAGTTTGCAGTAAGTACTTTGGTGTAAAATTCAGATGTGTACTTCCTTAATGTCAGAGCATAGTAGTACTGAGAAAGTAACTTTTTTGTCTTGATGAACTGAGGCATGAAACAACTTTAAACCTAGTCATATTCATCTGGGAAGTTAACCAAATGTGTTTGCATTAGGTTTGCAGTCAGGACTTTTGAGTACAATTGAAATGTATACTACTTTTATGTCAAAGCATTCTATTCACTGTGAAATCAACTTTTTTGTCTTTATGTGCACAGGTATGTAACAACTTTCAGACATCTCAGAATCATGTGGGAAGTTAACCTAAGGTGTTTCCATTAGGTTTGCAGTAAGTGCTTTGTAGTAAAATTGAAATGTACACTATTTGTATTGTCTAAGCATTGCATTCACTGAGATAACAACTTTTTTCTGTTGATGTGTACAGCCATGAAACAACTTTCAAACTACTCATAATCATGTGGAAAGTTAACCTAAGGTGTTTCCATTAGGTTTGCAGTAAGTGCTTTGGTGTAAAATTGAAATGTATACTATTTGTATTGTAAAAGCATTGCATGCACTGAGAAAACAACTTTTTTGTCTTGATGTGCACAGGTATGAAACAACTTTCAGACATCTCAGAATCATGTGGGAAGTTAATCTAAGTTGTTTGCATTAGGTTTGCAGTAAGTGCTTTGGTGTAAAATTGAAATGTGTACTATTTGTATTGTGTAAGCATTGCATGCACTGAGATAACAACTTTTTTGTGTTGATGTGTACAGCCATGAAACAACTTTCAAACTACTCATAATCATGTGGGAAGTTAACCTAAGGTGTTTCCATTAGTTTGCAGTAACTACTTTGGTGTAAAATTCAGATGTGTACTTCCTTAATGTCAGAGCATAGCAGTACTGAGAAAGTAACTTTTTTGTCTTGATGAACTGAGGCATGAAACAACTTTAAACCTAGTCATATTCATCTGGGAAGTTAACCAAATGTGTTTGCATTACGTTTGCAGTCAGGACTTTTGAGTACAATTGAAATGTATACTACTTTTATGTCAAAGCATTCTATTCACTGTGAAATCAACTTTTTTGTCTTTATGTGCACAGGTATGTAACAACTTTCAGACATCTCAGAATCATGTGGGAAGTTAACCTAAAGTGTTTCCATTAGGTTTGCAGTAAGTGCTTTGGTGTAAAATTGAAATGTATACTATTTGTATTGTCTAAGCATTGCATGCACTGAGATTACAACTTTTTTGTGTTGATGTGTGCAGCCATAAAACAACTTTCAAACTACTCATAATCATGTGGAAAGTTAACCTAAAGTGTTTCCATTATGTTTGCAGTAAGTACTTTGTTGTAAAATTGAAATGTTTACTACTTTTATGTCAAAGCATTCTATTCACCGTGAAATCAACTTTTTTGTCTTTATGTGTACAGCCATGAAACAACTTTCAAACTACTCATAATCATGTGGAAAGTTAACCTAAGGTGTTTCCATTAGGTCTGCAGTAAATGCTTTGGTGTAAATTTGAAATGTATACTATTTGTATTGTCTAAGCATTGCATGCACTGAGATAACAACTTTTTTGTGTTGATGTGTACAGCCATGAAACAACTTTCAAACTACTCATAATCATGTGGGAAGTTAACCTAAGGTGTTTCCATTAGTTTGCAGTAAGTACTTTGGTGTAAAATTCAGATGTGTACTTCCTTAATGTCAGAGCATAGTAGTACTGAGAAAGTAACTTTTTTGTCTTGATGAACTGAGGCATGAAACAACTTTAAACCTAGTCATATTCGTCTGGGAAGTTAACCAAATGTGTTTGCATTAGGTTTGCAGTCAGGACTTTTGAGTACAATTGAAATGTATACTACTTTTATGTCAAAGCATTCTATTCACTGTGAAATCAACTTTTTTGTCTTTATGTGCACAGGTATGTAACAACTTTCAGACATCTCAGAATCATGTGGGAAGTTAACCTAAGGTGTTTCCATTAGGTTTGCAGTAAGTGCTTTGGTGTAAAATTGAAATGTACACTATTTGTATTGTCTAAGCATTGCATGCACTGAGATTACAACTTTTTTGTGTTGATGTGTGCAGCCATAAAACAACTTTCAAACTACTCATAATCATGTGGAAAGTTAACCTAAAGTGTTTCCATTAGGTTTGCAGTAAGTACTTTGTTGTAAAATTGAAATGTTTACTACTTTTATGTCAAAGCATTCTATTCACCGTGAAATCAACTTTTTTGTCTTTATGTGTACAGCCATGAAACAACTTTCAAACTACTCATAATCATGTGGAAAGTTAACCTAAGGTGTTTCCATTAGGTCTGCAGTAAATGCTTTGGTGTAAATTTGAAATGTATACTATTTGTATTGTCTAAGCATTGCATTCACTGAGATAACAACTTTTTTCTGTTGATGTGTACAGCCATGAAACAACTTTCAAACTACTCATAATCATTTGGAAAGTTAACCTAAGGTGTTTCCATTAGGTCTGCAGTAAATGCTTTGGTGTAAAATTGAAATGTATACTATTTGTATTGTAAAAGCATTGCATGCACTGAGAAAACAACTTTTTTGTCTTGATGTGCACAGGTATGAAACAACTTTCAGACATCTCAGAATCATGTGGGAAGTTAATCTAAGTTGTTTCCATTAAGTTTGCAGTAAGTGCTTTGGTGTAAAATTGAAATGTATTCTATTTGTATTGTCTGAGCATTGCATGCACTGAGATAACAACTTTTTTGTGTTGATGTGTACAGCCATGAAACAACTTTCAAACTACTCATAATCATGTGGGAAGTTAACCTAAGGTGTTTCCAGTAGTTTGCAGTAAGTACTTTGGTGTAAAATTCAGATGTGTACTTCCTAAATGTCAGAGCATAGTAGTACTGAGAAAGTAACTTTTTTGTCTTGATGAACTGAGGCATGAAACAACTTTAAACCTAGTCATATTCATCTGGGAAGTTAACCAAATGTGTTTGCATTAGGTTTGCAGTCAGGACTTTTGAGTACAATTGAAATGTATACTACTTTTATGTCAAAGCATTCTATTCACTGTGAAATCAACTTTTTTGTCTTTATGTGCACAGGTATGTAACAACTTTCAGACATCTCAGAATCATGTGGGAAGTTAACCTAAAGTGTTTCCATTAGGTTTGCAGTAAGTGCTTTGGTGTAAAATTGAAATGTACACTATTTGTATTGTCTAAGCATTGCATGCACTGAGATAACAACTTTTTTGTGTTGATGTGTACAGCCATGAAACAACTTTCAAACTACTCATAATCATGTGGAAAGTTAACCTAAAGTGTTTCCATTAGGTTTGCAGTAAGTACTTTGTTGTAAAATTGAAATGTATACTACTTTTATGTCAAAGCATTCTATTCACTGTGAAATCAACTTTTTTGTCTTTATGTGCACAAGTATGAAACAACTTTCAGACATCTCAGAATCATGTGGGAAGTTAACCTAAGGTGTTTCCATTAGGTTTGCAGTAAGTGCTTTGGTGTAAAATTGAAATGTATACTATTTGTATTGTCTAAGCTTTGCATGCACTGAGATAACAACTTTTTTGTGTTGATGTGTACAGCCATGAAACAACTTTCAAACTACTCATAATCATGTGGGAAGTTAACCTAAGGTGTTTCCATTAGTTTGCAGTAAGTACTTTGGTGTAAAATTCAGATGTGTACTTCCTTAATGTCAGAGCATAGTAGTACTGAGAAAGTAACTTTTTTGTCTTGATGAACTGAGGCATGAAACAACTTTAAACCTAGTCATATTCATCTGGGAAGTTAACCAAATGTGTTTGCATTAGGTTTGCAGTCAGGACTTTTGAGTACAATTGAAATGTATACTACTTTTATGTCAAAGCATTCTATTCACTGTGAAATCAACTTTTTTGTCTTTATGTGCACAGGTATGTAACAACTTTCAGACATCTCAGAATCATGTGGGAAGTTAACCTAAGGTGTTTCCATTAGGTTTGCAGTAAGTGCTTTGTAGTAAAATTGAAATGTACACTATTTGTATTGTCTAAGCATTGCATTCACTGAGATAACAACTTTTTTCTGTTGATGTGTACAGCCATGAAACAACTTTCAAACTACTCATAATCATGTGGAAAGTTAACCTAAGGGGTTTCCATTAGGTTTGCAGTAAGTGCTTTGGTGTAAAATTGAAATGTATACTATTTGTATTGTAAAAGCATTGCATGCACTGAGAAAACAACTTTTTTGTCTTGATGTGCACAGGTATGAAACAACTTTCAGACATCTCAGAATCATGTGGGAAGTTAATCTAAGTTGTTTCCATTAAGTTTGCAGTAAGTGCTTTGGTGTAAAATTGAAATGTATTCTATTTGTATTGTCTGAGCATTGCATGCACTGAGATAACAACTTTTTTGTGTTGATGTGTACAGCCATGAAACAACTTTCAAACTACTCATAATCATGTGGGAAGTTAACCTAAGGTGTTTCCATTAGTTTGCAGTAAGTACTTTGGTGTAAAATTCAGATGTGTACTTCCTAAATGTCAGAGCATAGTAGTACTGAGAAAGTAACTTTTTTGTCTTGATGAACTGAGGCATGAAACAACTTTAAACCTAGTCATATTCATCTGGGAAGTTAACCAAATGTGTTTGCATTAGGTTTGCAGTCAGGACTTTTGAGTACAATTGAAATGTATACTACTTTTATGTCAAAGCATTCTATTCACTGTGAAATCAACTTTTTTGTCTTTATGTGCACAGGTATGTAACAACTTTCAGACATCTCAGAATCATGTGGGAAGTTAACCTAAAGTGTTTCCATTAGGTTTGCAGTAAGTGCTTTGGTGTAAAATTGAAATGTACACTATTTGTATTGTCTAAGCATTGCATGCACTGAGATAACAACTTTTTTGTGTTGATGTGTACAGCCATGAAACAACTTTCAAACTACTCATAATCATGTGGAAAGTTAACCTAAAGTGTTTCCATTAGGTTTGCAGTAAGTACTTTGTTGTAAAATTGAAATGTATACTACTTTTATGTCAAAGCATTCTATTCACTGTGAAATCAACTTTTTTGTCTTTATGTGCACAAGTATGAAACAACTTTCAGACATCTCAGAATCATGTGGGAAGTTAACCTAAGGTGTTTCCATTAGGTTTGCAGTAAGTGCTTTGGTGTAAAATTGAAATGTATACTATTTGTATTGTCTAAGCATTGCATGCACTGAGATAACAACTTTTTTGTGTTGATGTGTACAGCCATGAAACAACTTTCAAACTACTCATAATCATGTGGGAAGTTAACCTAAGGTGTTTCCATTAGTTTGCAGTAAGTACTTTGGTGTAAAATTCAGATGTGTACTTCCTTAATGTCAGAGCATAGTAGTACTGAGAAAGTAACTTTTTTGTCTTGATGAACTGAGGCATGAAACAACTTTAAACCTAGTCATATTCATCTGGGAAGTTAACCAAATGTGTTTGCATTAGGTTTGCAGTCAGGACTTTTGAGTACAATTGAAATGTATACTACTTTTATGTCAAAGCATTCTATTCACTGTGAAATCAACTTTTTTGTCTTTATGTGCACAGGTATGTAACAACTTTCAGACATCTCAGAATCATGTGGGAAGTTAACCTAAGGTGTTTCCATTAGGTTTGCAGTAAGTGCTTTGTAGTAAAATTGAAATGTACACTATTTGTATTGTCTAAGCATTGCATTCACTGAGATAACAACTTTTTTCTGTTGATGTGTACAGCCATGAAACAACTTTCAAACTACTCATAATCATGTGGAAAGTTAACCTAAGGTGTTTCCATTAGGTTTGCAGTAAGTGCTTTGGTGTAAAATTGAAATGTATACTATTTGTATTGTAAAAGCATTGCATGCACTGAGAAAACAACTTTTTTGTCTTGATGTGCACAGGTATGAAACAACTTTCAGACATCTCAGAATCATGTGGGAAGTTAATCTAAGTTGTTTGCATTAGGTTTGCAGTAAGTGCTTTGGTGTAAAATTGAAATGTGTACTATTTGTATTGTGTAAGCATTGCATGCACTGAGATAACAACTTTTTTGTGTTGATGTGTACAGCCATGAAACAACTTTCAAACTACTCATAATCATGTGGGAAGTTAACCTAAGGTGTTTCCATTAGTTTGCAGTAAGTACTTTGGTGTAAAATTCAGATGTGTACTTCCTTAATGTCAGAGCATAGCAGTACTGAGAAAGTAACTTTTTTGTCTTGATGAACTGAGGCATGAAACAACTTTAAACCTAGTCATATTCATCTGGGAAGTTAACCAAATGTGTTTGCATTAGGTTTGCAGTCAGGACTTTTGAGTACAATTGAAATGTATACTACTTTTATGTCAAAGCATTCTATTCACTGTGAAATCAACTTTTTTGTCTTTATGTGCACAGGTATGTAACAACTTTCAGACATCTCAGAATCATGTGGGAAGTTAACCTAAGGTGTTTCCATTAGGTTTGCAGTAAGTGCTTTGGTGTAAAATTGAAATGTACACTATTTGTATTGTCTAAGCATTGCATGCACTGAGATTACAACTTTTTTGTGTTGATGTGTGCAGCCATAAAACAACTTTCAAACTACTCATAATCATGTGGAAAGTTAACCTAAAGTGTTTCCATTAGGTTTGCAGTAAGTACTTTGTTGTAAAATTGAAATGTTTACTACTTTTATGTCAAAGCATTCTATTCACCGTGAAATCAACTTTTTTGTCTTTATGTGTACAGCCATGAAACAACTTTCAAACTACTCATAATCATGTGGAAAGTTAACCTAAGGTGTTTCCATTAGGTCTGCAGTAAATGCTTTGGTGTAAATTTGAAATGTATACTATTTGTATTGTCTAAGCATTGCATTCACTGAGATAACAACTTTTTTCTGTTGATGTGTACAGCCATGAAACAACTTTCAAGCTACTCATAATCATTTGGAAAGTTAACCTAAGGTGTTTCCATTAGGTCTGCAGTAAATGCTTTGGTGTAAATTTGAAATGTATACTATTTGTATTGTAAAAGCATTGCATGCACTGAGAAAACAACTTTTTTGTCTTGATGTGCACAGGTATGAAACAACTTTCAGACATCTCAGAATCATGTGGGAAGTTAATCTAAGTTGTTTGCATTAGGTTTGCAGTAAGTGCTTTGGTGTAAAATTGAAATGTATTCTATTTGTATTGTCTGAGCATTGCATGCACTGAGATAACAACTTTTTTGTGTTGATGTGTACAGCCATGAAACAACTTTCAAACTACTCATAATCATGTGGGAAGTTAACCTAAGGTGTTTCCATTAGTTTGCAGTAAGTACTTTGGTGTAAAATTCAGATGTGTACTTCCTTAATGTCAGAGCATAGCAGTACTGAGAAAGTAACTTTTTTGTCTTGATGAACTGAGGCATGAAACAACTTTAAACCTAGTCATATTCATCTGGGAAGTTAACCAAATGTGTTTGCATTAGGTTTGCAGTCAGGACTTTTGAGTACAATTGAAATGTAAACTACTTTTATGTCAAAGCATTCTATTCACTGTGAAATCAACTTTTTTGTCTTTATGTGCACAGGTATGTAACAACTTTCAGACATCTCAGAATCATGTGGGAAGTTAACCTAAGGTGTTTCCATTAGGTTTGCAGTAAGTGCTTTGTAGTAAAATTGAAATGTACACTATTTGCATTGTCTAAGCATTGCATTCACTGAGATAACAACTTTTTTCTGTTGATGTGTACAGCCATGAAACAACTTTCAAACTACTCATAATCATGTGGAAAGTTAACCTAAGGTGTTTCCATTAGGTTTGCAGTAAGTGCTTTGGTGTAAAATTGAAATGTATACTATTTGTATTGTAAAAGCATTGCATGCACTGAGAAAACTACTTTTTTGTCTTGATGTACACAGGTATGAAACAACTTTCAGACATCTCAGAATCATGTGGGAAGTTAATCTAAGTTGTTTCCATTAGGTTTGCAGTAAGAGCTTTGGTGTAAAATTGAAATGTATACTATTTGTATTGTCTAAGCATTGCATGCACTGAGATAACAACTTTTTTGTGTTGATGTGTACAGCCATGAAACAACTTTCAAACTACTCATAATCATGTGGGAAGTTAACCTAAGGTGTTTCCATTAGTTTGCAGTAAGTTACTTTGGGTGTAAAATTCAGATGTGTACTTCCTTAATGTCAGAGCATAGTAGTACTGAGAACAGTAACTTTTTTTGTCTTGATGAACTGAGGCATGAAACAACTTTAAACCTAGTCATATTCATCTGGGAAGTTAACCAAATGTGTTTGCATTAGGTTTGCAGTCAGGACTTTTTGAGTACAATTGAAATGTATACTACTTTTATGTCAAAGCATTCTATTCACTGTGAAATCAACTTTTTTGTCTTTATGTGCACAGGTATGAAACAACTTTCAGATATCTCAGAATCATGTGGGAAGTTAACCTAAAGTGTTTCCATTAGGTTTGCAGTAAGTGCTTTGGTGTAAAATAGAAATGTATACTATTTGTATTGTCTATGCATTGCATGCACTGAGATAACAAACTTTTTTGTGTTGATGTGTACAGCCATGAAACAACTTTCAAACTACTCATAATCATGTGGAAAGTTAACCTAAAGTGTTTCCATTAGGTTTGCAGTAAGTACTTTGTTGTAAAATTGAAATGTATACTACTTTTATGTCAAAGCATTCTATTCACTGTGAAAATCAACTTTTTTGTCTTTATGTGCACAAGTATGAAACAACTTTCAGACATCTCAGAATCATGTGGGAAGTTAACCTAAGGTGTTTCCATTAGGTTTGCAGTAAGTGCTTTGGTGTAAAATTGAAATGTATACTATTTGTATTGTCTAAGCATTGCATGCACTGAGATAACAACTTTTTTGTGTTGATGTGTACAGCCATGAAACAACTTTCAAACTACTCATAATCATGTGGGAAGTTAACCTAAGGTGTTTCCATTAGTTTGCAGTAAGTACTTTGGTGTAAAATTCAGATGTGTACTTCCTTAATGTCAGAGCATAGTAGTACTGAGAAAGTAACTTTTTTGTCTTGATGAACTGAGGCATGAAACAACTTTAAACCTAGTCATATTCATCTGGGAAGTTAACCAAATGTGTTTGCATTAGGTTTGCAGTCAGGACTTTTGAGTACAATTGAAATGTATACTACTTTTATGTCAAAGCATTCTATTCACTGTGAAATCAACTTTTTTGTCTTTATGTGCACAGGTATGAAACAACGTTCAGACATCTCAGAATCATGTGGGAAGTTAACCTAAAGTGTTTCCATTAGGTTTGCAGTAAGTGCTTTGGTGTAAAATAGAAATGTATACTATTTGTATTGTCTATGCATTGCATGCACTGAGATAACAACTTTTTTGTGTTGATGTGTACAGCCATGAAACAACTTTCAAACTACTCATAATCATGTGGAAAGTTAACCTAAAGTGTTTCCATTAGGTTTGCAGTAAGTACTTTGTTGTAAAATTGAAATGTATACTACTTTTATGTCAAAGCATTCTATTCACTGTGAAATCAACTTTTTTGTCTTTATGTGCACAAGTATGAAACAACTTTCAGACATCTCAGAATCATGTGGGAAGTTAACCTAAGGTGTTTCCATTAGGTTTGCAGTAAGTGCTTTGGTGTAAAATTGAAATGTATACTATTTGTATTGTCTAAGCATTGCATGCACTGAGATAACAACTTTTTTGTGTTGATGTGTACAGCCATGAAACAACTTTCAAACTACTCATAATCATGTGCGAAGTTAACCTAAGGTGTTTCCATTAGTTTGCAGTAAGTACTTTGGTGTAAAATTCAGATGTGTACTTCCTTAATGTCAGAGCATAGTAGTACTGAGAAAGTAACTTTTTTGTCTTGATGAACTGAGGCATGAAACAACTTTTAACCTAGTCATATTCATCTGGGAAGTTAACCAAATGTGTTTGCATTAGGTTTGCAGTCAGGACTTTTGAGTACAATTGAAATGTATACTACTTTTATGTCAAAGCATTCTATTCACTGTGAAATCAACTTTTTTGTCTTTATGTGCACAGGTATGTAACAACTTTCAGACATCTCAGAATCATGTGGGGAAGTTAACCTAAGGTGTTTCCATTAGGTTTTGCAGTAAGTGCTTTGTAGTAAAATTGAAATGTACACTATTTGTATTGTCTAAGCATTGGCATTCACTGAGATAACAAACTTTTTTCTGTTGATGTGTACAGCCATGAAACAACTTTCAAACTACTCTCATAATCATGTGGAAAGTTAACCTAAGGTGTTTCCATTAGGTTTGCAGTAAGTGCTTTGGTGTAAAATTGAAATGTATACTATTTGTATTGTAAAAGCATTGCATGCACTGAGAAAACAACTTTTTTGTCTTGATGTGCACAGGTATGAAACAACTTTCAGACATCTCAGAATCATGTGGGAAGTTAATCTAAGTTGTTTCCATTAGGTTTGCAGTAAGTGCTTTGGTGTAAAATTGAAATGTATACTATTTGTATTGTCTAAGCATTGCATGCACTGAGATAACAAACTTTTTTGTGTTGATGTGTACAGCCATGAAACAACTTTCAAAACTACTCATAATCATGTGGGAAGTTAACCTAAGGTGTTTCCATTAGTTTGCAGTAAGTACTTTGGTGTAAAAATTCAGATGTGTACTTCCTTAATGTCAGAGCATAGTAGTACTGAGAAAGTAACTTTTTTGTCTTGATGAACTGAGGCATGAAACAACTTTAAACCTAGTCATATTCATCTGGGAAGTTAACCAAATGTGTTTTGCATTAGGTTTGCAGTCAGGACTTTTGAGTACAATTGAAATGTATACTACATTTATGTCAAAGCATTCTATTCACTGTGAAATCAAATTTTTTGTCTTTATGTGCACAGGTATGTAACAACTTTCAGACATCTCAGAATCATGTGGGAAGTTAACCTAAAGTGTTTCCATTAGGTTTTGTAGTAAGTGCTTTGGTGTAAAATTGAAATGTACACTATTTGTATTGTCTACGCATTGCATGCACTGAGATAACAACTTTTTTGTGTTGATGTGTACAGCCATGAAACAACTTTCAAACTACTCATAATCATGTGGAAAGTTAACCTAAAGTGTTTTCCATTAGGTTTGCAGTAAGTACTTTGTTGTAAAATTGAAATGTATACTACTTTTATGTCAAAGCATTCTATTCACTGTGAAATCAACTTTTTTGTCTTTATGTGCACAAGTATGAAACAACTTTCAGACATCTCAGAATCATGTAGGAAGTTAACCTAAGGTGTTTCCATTAGGTTTGCAGTAAGTGCTTTGGTGTAAAATTGAAATGTATACTATTTGTATTGTCTAAGCATTGCATGCACTGAGATTACAACTTTTTTTGTGTTGATGTGTGCAGCCATAAAACAACTTTCAAACTACTCATAATCATGTGGAAAGTTAACCTAAAGTTGTTTCCATTAGGTTTGCAGTAAGTACTTTGTTGTAAAATTGAAATGTTTACTACTTTTATGTCAAAGCATTCTATTCACTGTGAAATCAACTTTTTTGTCTTTATGTGCACAGGTATGTAACAACTTTCAGACATCTCAGAATCATGTGGGAAGTTAACCTAAAGTGTTTCCATTAGGTTTGCAGTAAGTGCTTTGGTGTAAAAATTGAAATGTATACTATTTGTATTGTAAAAGCATTGCATGCACTGAGAAATCAACTTTTTTGTCTTGATGTGCACAGGTATGAAACAACTTTCAGACATCTCAGAATCATGTGGGAAAGTTAATCTAAGTTGTTTCCATTAGGTTTGCAGTAAGTGCTTTGGTGTAAAATTGAAATGTAGTCTATTTGTATTGTCTGAGCATTGCATGCACTGAGATAACAACTTTTTTGTGTTGATGTGTACAGCCATGAAACAACTTTCAACTACTCATAATCATGTGGAAAGTTAACCTAAAGTGTTTCCATTAGGTTTGCAGTAAGTACTTTGTTGTAAAATTGAAATGTTTACTACTTTTATGTCAAAGCATTCTATTCACCGTGAAAATCAACTTTTTTGTCTTTATGTGTACAGCCATGAACCAACTTTCAAACTACTCATAATCATGTGGAAAGTTAACCTAAGGTGTTTCCATTAGGTCTGCAGTAAATGCTTTGGTGTAAATTTGAAATGTATACTATTTGTATTGTCTAAGCATTGCATTCACTGAGATAACAACTTTTTTTCTGTTGATGTGTACAGCCATGAAACACCTTTCAAACTACTCATAATCATGAGGAAAGTTAACCTAAGGTGTTTCCATTAGGTTTGCAGTAAGTGCTTTGGTGTAAAAATTGAAATGTATATCTATTTGTATTGTCTGAGCATTGCATGCACTGAGATAACAACTTTTTTGTGTTGATGTGTACAGCCATGAAACAACTTTCAAACTACTCATAATCATGTGGGAAGTTAACCTAAGGTGTTTCCATTAGTTTGCAGTAAGTACTTTGGTGTAAATTCAGATGTGTACTTCCTTAATGTCAGAGCATAGTAGTACTGAGAAAGTAACTTTTTTGTCTTGATGAACTGAGGCATGAAACAACTTTAAAACCTAGTCATATTCATCTGGGAAGTTAACCAAATGTGTTTGCATTAGGTTTGCAGTGAGGACTTTTGAGTACAATTGAAATGTATACTACTTTTATGTCAAAGCCTTCTATTCCACTGTGAAAATCAACTTTTTTGTCTTTATGTGCACAGGTATGTAACAACTTTCAGACATCTCAGAATCATGTGGGAAGTTAACCTAAAGTGTTTCCATTAGGTTTGCAGTAAGTGCTTTGGTGTAAAATTGAAAAGCATTGCATGCACTGAGATTACAACTTTTTTGTGTTGATGTGTGCAGCCATAAAACAACTTTCAAACTACTCATAATCATGTGGAAAGTTAACCTAAAGTGTTTCCATTAGGTTTGCAGTAAGTACTTTGTTGTAAAATTGAAATGTTTACTACTTTTATGTCAAAGCATTCTATTCACCGTGAAATCAACTTTTTTGTCTTTATGTGTACAGCCATGAAACAACTTTCAAACTACTCATAATGATGTGGAAAGTTAACCTAAGGTGTTTCCATTAGGTCTGCAGTAAATGCTTTGGTGTAAATTTGAAATGTATACTATTGGTATTGTCTAAGCATTGCATTCACTGAGATAACAACTTTTTTCTGTTGATGTGTACAGCCATGAAACAACTTTCAAACTACTCATAATCATTTGGAAAGTTAACCTAAGGTGTTTCCATTAGGTCTGCAGTAAATGCTTTGGTGTAAAATTGAAATGTATACTATTTGTATTGTAAAAGCATTGCATGCACTGAGAAAACAACTTTTTTGTCTTGATGTGCACCGGTATGAAACAACTTTCAGACATCTCAGAATCATGTGGGAAGTTAATCTAAGTTGTTTCCATTAGGTTTGCAGTAAGTGCTTTGGTGTAAAATTGAAATGTATTCTATTTGTATTGTCTGAGCATTGCATGCACTGAGATAACAACTTTTTTGTGTTGATGTGTACAGCCATGAAACAACTTTCAAACTACTCATAATCATGTGGAAAGTTAACCTAAAGTGTTTCAATTATGTTTGCAGTAAGTACTTTGTTGTAAAATTGAAATGTTTACTACTTTTATGTCAAAGCATTCTATTCACCGTGAAATCAACTTTTTTGTCTTTATGTGTACAGCCATGAAACAACTTTCAAACTACTCATAATCATGTGGAAAGTTAACCTAAGGTGTTTCCATTAGGTCTGCAGTAAATGCTTTGGTGTAAATTTGAAATGTATACTATTTGTATTGTCTAAGCATTGCATGCACTGAGATAACAACTTTTTTGTGTTGATGTGTACAGCCATGAAACAACTTTCAAACTACTCATAATCATGTGGGAAGTTAACCTAAGGTGTTTCCATTAGTTTGCAGTAAGTACTTTGGTGTAAAATTCAGATGTGTACTTCCTTAATGTCAGAGCATAGTAGTACTGAGAAAGTAACTTTTTTGTCTTGATGAACTGAGGCATGAAACAACTTTAAACCTAGTCATATTCATCTGGGAAGTTAACCAAATGTGTTTGCATTAGGTTTGCAGTCAGGACTTTTGAGTACAATTGAAATGTATACTACTTTTATGTCAAAGCATTCTATTCACTGTGAAATCAACTTTTTTGTCTTTATGTGCACAGGTATGTAACAACTTTCAGACATCTCAGAATCATGTGGGAAGTTAACCTAAGGTGTTTCCATTAGGTTTGCAGTAAGTGCTTTGGTGTAAAATTGAAATGTACACTATTTGTATTGTCTAAGCATTGCATGCACTGAGATTACAACTTTTTTGTGTTGATGTGTGCAGCCATAAAACAACTTTCAAACTACTCATAATCATGTGGAAAGTTAACCTAAAGTGTTTCCATTAGGTTTGCAGTAAGTACTTTGTTGTAAAATTGAAATGTTTACTACTTTTATGTCAAAGCATTCTATTCACCGTGAAATCAACTTTTTTGTCTTTATGTGTACAGCCATGAAACAACTTTCAAACTACTCATAATCATGTGGAAAGTTAACCTAAGGTGTTTCCATTAGGTCTGCAGTAAATGCTTTGGTGTAAATTTGAAATGTATACTATTTGTATTGTCTAAGCATTGCATTCACTGAGATAACAACTTTTTTCTGTTGATGTGTACAGCCATGAAACAACTTTCAAACTACTCATAATCATTTGGAAAGTTAACCTAAGGTGTTTCCATTAGGTCTGCAGTAAATGCTTTGGTGTAAAATTGAAATGTATACTATTTGTATTGTAAAAGCATTGCATGCACTGAGAAAACAACTTTTTTGTCTTGATGTGCACAGGTATGAAACAACTTTCAGACATCTCAGAATCATGTGGGAAGTTAATCTAAGTTGTTTCCATTAAGTTTGCAGTAAGTGCTTTGGTGTAAAATTGAAATGTATTCTATTTGTATTGTCTGAGCATTGCATGCACTGAGATAACAACTTTTTTGTGTTGATGTGTACAGCCATGAAACAACTTTCAAACTACTCATAATCATGTGGGAAGTTAACCTAAGGTGTTTCCATTAGTTTGCAGTAAGTACTTTGGTGTAAAATTCAGATGTGTACTTCCTAAATGTCAGAGCATAGTAGTACTGAGAAAGTAACTTTTTTGTCTTGATGAACTGAGGCATGAAACAACTTTAAACCTAGTCATATTCATCTGGGAAGTTAACCAAATGTGTTTGCATTAGGTTTGCAGTCAGGACTTTTGAGTACAATTGAAATGTATACTACTTTTATGTCAAAGCATTCTATTCACTGTGAAATCAACTTTTTTGTCTTTATGTGCACAGGTATGTAACAACTTTCAGACATCTCAGAATCATGTGGGAAGTTAACCTAAAGTGTTTCCATTAGGTTTGCAGTAAGTGCTTTGGTGTAAAATTGAAATGTACACTATTTGTATTGTCTAAGCATTGCATGCACTGAGATAACAACTTTTTTGTGTTGATGTGTACAGCCATGAAACAACTTTCAAACTACTCATAATCATGTGGAAAGTTAACCTAAAGTGTTTCCATTAGGTTTGCAGTAAGTACTTTGTTGTAAAATTGAAATGTATACTACTTTTATGTCAAAGCATTCTATTCACTGTGAAATCAACTTTTTTGTCTTTATGTGCACAAGTATGAAACAACTTTCAGACATCTCAGAATCATGTGGGAAGTTAACCTAAGGTGTTTCCATTAGGTTTGCAGTAAGTGCTTTGGTGTATAATTGAAATGTATACTATTTGTATTGTCTAAGCATTGCAT
>NW_027275555.1:0-56050 GCF_030028105.1 Mobula birostris | reverse complement strand
CAACTCCTCTACTTTTCCACCGTTCACCTCCCGCCGGTGCCTCTCCTCCTTCCCTTTCTCCCATTGTCCACTCTCTTCCCCTTTTCCACCCATCACCTCCCCCTGGTGCCACTCCTCCTTCCCGTTCTTCCAATGTCCACACTCCTCTCCTCTCCTTTTCCACCCATCACATACCCCGAGTTCCTCTCCACCTTCCATTTCTTCCAAAATACACTCCCCTCCCCGTTTCTACCCATCACTTCCCGATAGTTCCACTCCACCTTCCCTTTCTTCCAATGTCCACTCTCCTCCACTTTTCCACCCACCAACTCCCCAGATCCCCCCCACCTTCCTTGCTTTACTCCTAGTGCCCATTCTCCTCTCCCTTTTCACCCATCACTTCCCCGGGCGCCTCTCCTCCTTCCATTTTTCCCAATGTCCACTCTCCACTCCTTCTCCACCCAACACCTACCCCTGGTGCCTCTCCTCCTTCCCTTTCTCCCAATGTCCACTCCTCTCCTTTTCGACCCATCATCTCCCGCTGGTTCCTTCCCTTTCTCCCAATGTCCACTCTCCTCCCCTTTTCCACCAACCAAATCCCCCTGGTGTCTCTCCTCCTTGTCTTTCTCACATTGTCCAGTCTCCTCCCCTTTTCCACCCATCACCTCCCCCTGGTGACACTCCTCCTTGCCTTTCTCAAAATGTCCACTCTCCTCTCCTTTTCCACCCATCACCTCCCCCTGGTGCCTCTCCTCCTTCTCTTCTCCAAAAGTCCACTCCTCTCCTTTTCTACCCATCACCTCCCCCTGGTGCCTGTCCTCCTTCCCTTCCTCCCAATGTCCACTCTTCTCCTTCTCCACCCATTACCTCCCACTGGTGCCTCTCCTCCTTCCCTTTCTCCCAATGTCAACTCCTCTACTTTTCCACCGTTCACCTCCCGCTAGTTCCACTCCTCCGTCCCTTTCTCCCAATGTCCACTCTCCTCCCCTTTTCCTCCCATCACCTCCCACTGATCCGTCTCCTTCTTCCCTTTCTCCCATTGTCCACTCTCCACTCCATTTCCACCCATCACTCCCCCCTGGTACCTCTGCTCCTTCCCTTCTCCAAAAGTTCACTCCTCTCCTTTTCTACCCATCACCTCCCCCTGGTGCCTGTCCTCCTTCCCTTCCTCCCAATGTCCACTCTTCTCCTTCTCCACCCATTACCTCCCCTGGTGCCTCTCCTCCTTCCCTTTCTCCCAATGTCAACTCCTCTACTTTTCCACCCATCACCTTCCCCTGGCGCCTCTCCTCCTTCCCTTTCTTCCAATGTCCACTCTGCTCTCCTTTTCCACCCATTACCTCCCTCGGGTGCCTCTCATCCTTCCCTTTCTCACATTGTCCACTCTCCTCCCTTTTTCCACCCATCACATCCCCCTGGTGCCTCTCCTCCTTGCCCTTCTCCCAATATTCACTCTCCTCCCCGTTTCCACACGTCAACTCCCGCTAGTTCCTCTCCTCCTTCCCTTTCTCCCAATGTCCACTCTCCTCCCCTTTTCCACCAACCAACCCCCCTGGTGTCTCTCCTCCTTGCGTTTCTCCCAATGTCTGCTCTCCTCTCCTTTTCCACCCATTACCTCCCTCGGGTGCTAACATTTTCTCACATTGTCCAGTCTCCTCCCCTTTTCCATCCATCACCTCCCCCTGGTGACTCTCCTCCTTGCCTTTCTCAAAATCTCCACTCTCCTCTCCTTTTCCACCCATCACCTCCCCCTGGTGCCTCTCTTCCTCCCCTTTCTCCCAATGTCCAATCTCCTCTCCTTTACCACCCATCACTTCCCCCTGGTTCCTCTCCTCCTTCTCTTTCTCCCAATATTCACTCTCCTCCCCGTTTCCACACGTCACCTCCCGCTAGTTCCACTCCTCCTTCCCTTTCTCCCAATGTCCACTCTCCTCCCCTTTTCCACCCATCACCTCCCACTGATCCGTCTCCTCCTTCCCTTTCTCCCATTGTCCACTCTCCACTGCAATTCCACCCATCACGTCCCCCTGGTACCTCTGCTCCTTCCCTTTCTCCCAATCTCCACTCTGCTCTCCTTTTCCACCCATCACCTCCCCCTAGCGCCTCTCCTCCTTCCCTTTCTCCCATTCTCCACACTCCTCCTCTTTTCCACACATCACCTCCACCTGGTCCCTCTCCTCCTTCCCATTCTCCCAAAGTCCACTCCTCTCTTTTTCACCCATCACCTCCCGCTGGTGCCTCTCCTCCTTCCCTTTCTCCCAATGTCCACTCTCCTTCCCTTTTCCACCCATCACCTCCCACTGATCCGTCTCCTCCTTCCCTTTCTCCCATTGTCCACTCTCCTCCCCTTTTTCACCCATCATCTCCCCTTGGTGACTCTCCTCCTTCCCTTTCTTCCAATGTCCACTCTCCTCCCCTTTTCCACCCAGCACCTCCCCCTGGTGCCTCTCCTCCTTCCCTTCTCCAAAAGTCCACTCCTCTCCTTTTCTATCCATCACCTCCCCCTAGTGCCTGTCCTCCTTCCCTTCCTCCCAATGTCCACTCTTCTCCTTCTCCACCCATTACCTCCCCCTGGTGCCTCTCCTCCTTCCCTTTCTCCCAATGTCACCTTATCTACTTTTCCACCGTTCACCTCCCGCTGTTGCCGCTCCTCCTTTCTTATCTCCCAATGTCCACTCTTCTCCCCTTTTCCACCTATCACCTCCCCCGGTGCCTCTACTCCTTCCCTTTCTCCCAATGTCCACTCCTCCCTTTTTCCACCCATCATCTCACACTGGCGCCTCTCCTCCTTCCCTTTCTCCCAATGTCAACTCCTCTACATTTCCACCGTTCACTTCCCGCTAGTGCCTCTCCTCCTTTCCTATCTCCCAATGCCCACACTAATCTCCTGTTCCACCCATCACTTCCCCTGGTGCCTCTCCGCCTTCCCTTTCTCCCAATGTCCACTCTCCTCTCTTTTTCTACCTTTCAGCTCCCCCTGGTGCCTCTCCTCCATCCCTTTCTCCCAATGTCGACTCTCCTCTCCTCTTCCACCCATTAGCTCCCTCGGGTGCCTCTCCTCCTTCCCTTTCTCACATTATCCACTCTCCTCCCTTTTTCCACCCATCACATCCCCCTGGTGCCTCTCCTCCTTGCCTTTCTCAAAATGTCCACTCTCCACTCCTTTTCCACACCTCACCACCCCCTGGTGCCTCTCTTCCTTCCCTTTCTCCCAATGTCCAATCTCCTCTCCTTTACCACCCATCACTGCCCCGTGGCGCCTCTCCTCCTTCCCTTTCTCCCAATGTCCACTCCTCTCCTTTTCCACCCATCACCTTCCACTGATCCGTCTCCTCCTTCCCTTTCTCCCATTGTACACTCTCCTCCCCTTTTTCACCCATCATCTCCCCTTGGTGACTCTCCTCCTTCCCTTTCTCCCAATGTCCACTCTCCTCCCCTTTTCCAACAACCAACTCCCGCTGGTGTCTCTCCTCCTTGTCTTTCTCCCTACGTCCGCTCTCCTCTCCTTTTCCACCCATTACCTCCCTCGGGTGCTCCCCTCCTTCCCTTTCTCACATTGTCCAGTCTCCTCCCCTTTTCCACCCATCACCTCCCCCTGGTGACTCTCCTCCTTGCCCTTCTCAAAATGTCCACTCTCCTCTCCTTTTCCACCCATCACCTCCCACTGATCCGTCTCCTCCTTCCCTTTCTCCCAATGTCCACTCTTCTCCTTCTCCACCCATTACCTCCCACTGGTGCCTCTCCTCCTTCCCTTTCTCCCAATGTCAACTCCTCTACTTTTCCACCGTTCACCTCCCGCTAGTTCCACTCCTCCGTCCCTTTCTCCCAATGTCCACTCTCCTCCCCTTTTCCTCCCATCACCTCCCACTGATCCGTCTCCTCCTTCCCTTTCTCCCATTGTCCACTCTCCACTCCATTTCCACCCATCACTTCCCCCTGGTACCTCTGCTCCTTCCCTTCTCCAAAAGTCCACTCCTCTCCTTTTCTACCCATCACCTCCCCCTGGTGCCTGTCCTCCTTCCCTTCCTCCCAATGTCCACTCTTCTCCTTCTCCACCCATTACCTCCCCTGGTGCCTCTCCTCCTTCCCTTTCTCCCAATGTCAACTCCTCTACTTTTCCACCCATCACCTTCCCCTGGCGCCTCTCCTCCTTCCCTTTCTTCCAATGTCCACTCTGCTCTCCTTTTCCACCCATTACCTCCCTCGGGTGCCTCTCATCCTTCCCTTTCTCACATTGTCCACTCTCCTCCCTTTTTCCACCCATCACATCCCCCTGGTGCCTCTCCTCCTTGCCCTTCTCCCAATATTCACTCTCCTCCCCGTTTCCACACGTCAACTCCCGCTAGTTCCTCTCCTCCTTCCCTTTCTCCCAATGTCCACTCTCCTCCCCTTTTCCACCAACCAACCCCCCTGGTGTCTCTCCTCCTTGCGTTTCTCCCAATGTCTGCTCTCCTCTCCTTTTCCACCCATTACCTCCCTCGGGTGCTAACATTTTCTCACATTGTCCAGTCTCCTCCCCTTTTCCATCCATCACCTCCCCCTGGTGACTCTCCTCCTTGCCTTTCTCAAAATCTCCACTCTCCTCTCCTTTTCCACCCATCACCTCCCCCTGGTGCCTCTCTTCCTCCCCTTTCTCCCAATGTCCAATCTCCTCTCCTTTACCACCCATCACTTCCCCCTGGTTCCTCTCCTCCTTCTCTTTCTCCCAATATTCACTCTCCTCCCCGTTTCCACACGTCACCTCCCGCTAGTTCCACTCCTCCTTCCCTTTCTCCCAATGTCCACTCTCCTCCCCTTTTCCACCCATCACCTCCCACTGATCCGTCTCCTCCTTCCCTTTCTCCCATTGTCCACTCTCCACTGCAATTCCACCCATCACGTCCCCCTGGTACCTCTGCTCCTTCCCTTTCTCCCAATCTCCACTCTGCTCTCCTTTTCCACCCATCACCTCCCCCTAGCGCCTCTCCTCCTTCCCTTTCTCCCATTCTCCACACTCCTCCTCTTTTCCACACATCACCTCCACCTGGTCCCTCTCCTCCTTCCCATTCTCCCAAAGTCCACTCCTCTCTTTTTCACCCATCACCTCCCGCTGGTGCCTCTCCTCCTTCCCTTTCTCCCAATGTCCACTCTCCTTCCCTTTTCCACCCATCACCTCCCACTGATCCGTCTCCTCCTTCCCTTTCTCCCATTGTCCACTCTCCTCCCCTTTTTCACCCATCATCTCCCCTTGGTGACTCTCCTCCTTCCCTTTCTTCCAATGTCCACTCTCCTCCCCTTTTCCACCCAGCACCTCCCCCTGGTGCCTCTCCTCCTTCCCTTCTCCAAAAGTCCACTCCTCTCCTTTTCTATCCATCACCTCCCCCTAGTGCCTGTCCTCCTTCCCTTCCTCCCAATGTCCACTCTTCTCCTTCTCCACCCATTACCTCCCCCTGGTGCCTCTCCTCCTTCCCTTTCTCCCAATGTCACCTTATCTACTTTTCCACCGTTCACCTCCCGCTGTTGCCGCTCCTCCTTTCTTATCTCCCAATGTCCACTCTTCTCCCCTTTTCCACCTATCACCTCCCCCGGTGCCTCTACTCCTTCCCTTTCTCCCAATGTCCACTCTCCTCCTCTTTTCACCCCATCACCTCCCCCTGGTGCATCTCCTCCTGCCCTTTCTCCCAGTCTCCACTCTGCTCTCCTTTTCCACCCATCACCTCCCCCTGGTGCCTCTCCTCCTTCCCTTTCTCCCATTGTCCACACTCCTCCCCTTTTCCACACGTCACCTCCCGCTAGTTCCACTCCTCCTTCCCTTTCTCCCAATGTCCACTCTCCTCCCTTTTTCCACCCAGCACTTCCCCCTGGTGCCTCTCCTCCTTCTCTTCTCCAAAAGTCCACTCCTCTCCTTTTCTACCCATCACCTCCCCCTGATGCCTCTCCTCCATCCCTTCCTCCCAATGTCCACTCTTCTCCTTCTTCACCCATTACCCCCCACTGGTGCCTCTCCTCCTTCCCTTTCTCCCAATGTCAACTCCTCTACTTTTCCACCGTTCACCTCCCGCTAGTGCCTCTCCTCTTTTCCTATCTCCCAATGCCCACACTAATCTCCTGTTCCACCCATCACTTCCCCTCGCGCCTCTCCGCCTTCCCTTTCTCACAATGTCCACTCTCCTCTCTTTTTCTACCCTTCAGCTACCCCTTGTGCCTCTCCTCCATCCCTTTCTCCCAATGTCGACTCTCCTCTCCTTTTCCACCCATTACCTCCCTCGGGTGCCTCTCCTCCTTCCCTTTCTCCCAATGTCACCTTATCTACTTTTCCACCGTTCACCTCCCGCTGTTGCCGCTCCTCCTTTCTTATCTCCCAATGTCCACTCTTCTCCCCTTTTCCACCTATCACCTCCCCCGGTGCCTCTACTCCTTCCCTTTCTCCCAATGTCCACTCCTCCCTTTTTCCACCCATCATCTCACACTGGCGCCTCTCCTCCTTCCCTTTCTCCCAATGTCAACTCCTCTACATTTCCACCGTTCACTTCCCGCTAGTGCCTCTCCTCCTTTCCTATCTCCCAATGCCCACACTAATCTCCTGTTCCACCCATCACTTCCCCTGGTGCCTCTCCGCCTTCCCTTTCTCCCAATGTCCACTCTCCTCTCTTTTTCTACCTTTCAGCTCCCCCTGGTGCCTCTCCTCCATCCCTTTCTCCCAATGTCGACTCTCCTCTCCTCTTCCACCCATTAGCTCCCTCGGGTGCCTCTCCTCCTTCCCTATCTCACATTATCCACTCTCCTCCCTTTTTCCACCCATCACATCCCCCTGGTGCCTCTCCTCCTTGCCTTTCTCAAAATGTCCACTCTCCACTCCTTTTCCACACCTCACCACCCCCTGGTGCCTCTCTTCCTTCCCTTTCTCCCAATGTCCAATCTCCTCTCCTTTACCACCCATCACTGCCCCGTGGCGCCTCTCCTCCTTCCCTTTCTCCCAATGTCCACTCCTCTCCTTTTCCACCCATCACCTTCCACTGATCCGTCTCCTCCTTCCCTTTCTCCCATTGTACACTCTCCTCCCCTTTTTCACCCATCATCTCCCCTTGGTGACTCTCCTCCTTCCCTTTCTCCCAATGTCCACTCTCCTCCCCTTTTCCAACAACCAACTCCCGCTGGTGTCTCTCCTCCTTGTCTTTCTCCCTACGTCCGCTCTCCTCTCCTTTTCCACCCATTACCTCCCTCGGGTGCTCCCCTCCTTCCCTTTCTCACATTGTCCAGTCTCCTCCCCTTTTCCACCCATCACCTCCCCCTGGTGACTCTCCTCCTTGCCCTTCTCAAAATGTCCACTCTCCTCTCCTTTTCCACCCATCACCTCCCACTGATCCGTCTCCTCCTTCCCTTTCTCCCAATGTCCACTCTTCTCCTTCTCCACCCATTACCTCCCACTGGTGCCTCTCCTCCTTCCCTTTCTCCCAATGTCAACTCCTCTACTTTTCCACCGTTCACCTCCCGCTAGTTCCACTCCTCCGTCCCTTTCTCCCAATGTCCACTCTCCTCCCCTTTTCCTCCCATCACCTCCCACTGATCCGTCTCCTCCTTCCCTTTCTCCCATTGTCCACTCTCCACTCCATTTCCACCCATCACTTCCCCCTGGTACCTCTGCTCCTTCCCTTCTCCAAAAGTCCACTCCTCTCCTTTTCTACCCATCACCTCCCCCTGGTGCCTGTCCTCCTTCCCTTCCTCCCAATGTCCACTCTTCTCCTTCTCCACCCATTACCTCCCCTGGTGCCTCTCCTCCTTCCCTTTCTCCCAATGTCAACTCCTCTACTTTTCCACCCATCACCTTCCCCTGGCGCCTCTCCTCCTTCCCTTTCTTCCAATGTCCACTCTGCTCTCCTTTTCCACCCATTACCTCCCTCGGGTGCCTCTCATCCTTCCCTTTCTCACATTGTCCACTCTCCTCCCTTTTTCCACCCATCACATCCCCCTGGTGCCTCTCCTCCTTGCCCTTCTCCCAATATTCACTCTCCTCCCCGTTTCCACACGTCAACTCCCGCTAGTTCCTCTCCTCCTTCCCTTTCTCCCAATGTCCACTCTCCTCCCCTTTTCCACCAACCAACCCCCCTGGTGTCTCTCCTCCTTGCGTTTCTCCCAATGTCTGCTCTCCTCTCCTTTTCCACCCATTACCTCCCTCGGGTGCTAACATTTTCTCACATTGTCCAGTCTCCTCCCCTTTTCCATCCATCACCTCCCCCTGGTGACTCTCCTCCTTGCCTTTCTCAAAATCTCCACTCTCCTCTCCTTTTCCACCCATCACCTCCCCCTGGTGCCTCTCTTCCTCCCCTTTCTCCCAATGTCCAATCTCCTCTCCTTTACCACCCATCACTTCCCCCTGGTTCCTCTCCTCCTTCTCTTTCTCCCAATATTCACTCTCCTCCCCGTTTCCACACGTCACCTCCCGCTAGTTCCACTCCTCCTTCCCTTTCTCCCAATGTCCACTCTCCTCCCCTTTTCCACCCATCACCTCCCACTGATCCGTCTCCTCCTTCCCTTTCTCCCATTGTCCACTCTCCACTGCAATTCCACCCATCACGTCCCCCTGGTACCTCTGCTCCTTCCCTTTCTCCCAATCTCCACTCTGCTCTCCTTTTCCACCCATCACCTCCCCCTAGCGCCTCTCCTCCTTCCCTTTCTCCCATTCTCCACACTCCTCCTCTTTTCCACACATCACCTCCACCTGGTCCCTCTCCTCCTTCCCATTCTCCCAAAGTCCACTCCTCTCTTTTTCACCCATCACCTCCCGCTGGTGCCTCTCCTCCTTCCCTTTCTCCCAATGTCCACTCTCCTTCCCTTTTCCACCCATCACCTCCCACTGATCCGTCTCCTCCTTCCCTTTCTCCCATTGTCCACTCTCCTCCCCTTTTTCACCCATCATCTCCCCTTGGTGACTCTCCTCCTTCCCTTTCTTCCAATGTCCACTCTCCTCCCCTTTTCCACCCAGCACCTCCCCCTGGTGCCTCTCCTCCTTCCCTTCTCCAAAAGTCCACTCCTCTCCTTTTCTATCCATCACCTCCCCCTAGTGCCTGTCCTCCTTCCCTTCCTCCCAATGTCCACTCTTCTCCTTCTCCACCCATTACCTCCCCCTGGTGCCTCTCCTCCTTCCCTTTCTCCCAATGTCACCTTATCTACTTTTCCACCGTTCACCTCCCGCTGTTGCCGCTCCTCCTTTCTTATCTCCCAATGTCCACTCTTCTCCCCTTTTCCACCTATCACCTCCCCCGGTGCCTCTACTCCTTCCCTTTCTCCCAATGTCCACTCTCCTCCTCTTTTCACCCCATCACCTCCCCCTGGTGCATCTCCTCCTGCCCTTTCTCCCAGTCTCCACTCTGCTCTCCTTTTCCACCCATCACCTCCCCCTGGTGCCTCTCCTCCTTCCCTTTCTCCCATTGTCCACACTCCTCCCCTTTTCCACACGTCACCTCCCGCTAGTTCCACTCCTCCTTCCCTTTCTCCCAATGTCCACTCTCCTCCCTTTTTCCACCCAGCACTTCCCCCTGGTGCCTCTCCTCCTTCTCTTCTCCAAAAGTCCACTCCTCTCCTTTTCTACCCATCACCTCCCCCTGATGCCTCTCCTCCATCCCTTCCTCCCAATGTCCACTCTTCTCCTTCTTCACCCATTACCCCCCACTGGTGCCTCTCCTCCTTCCCTTTCTCCCAATGTCAACTCCTCTACTTTTCCACCGTTCACCTCCCGCTAGTGCCTCTCCTCTTTTCCTATCTCCCAATGCCCACACTAATCTCCTGTTCCACCCATCACTTCCCCTCGCGCCTCTCCGCCTTCCCTTTCTCACAATGTCCACTCTCCTCTCTTTTTCTACCCTTCAGCTACCCCTTGTGCCTCTCCTCCATCCCTTTCTCCCAATGTCGACTCTCCTCTCCTTTTCCACCCATTACCTCCCTCGGGTGCCTCTCCTCCTTCCCTTTCTCACATTGTCCACTCTCCTCCCTTTTTCCACCCATCACATCCCCCTAATGCCTCTCCTCCTTGCCTTTCTCAAAATGTCCACTCTCCACTCCTTTTCCACCCCTCACCACCCCCTGGTGCCTCTCTTCCTTCCCTTTCTCCCAATGTCCAATCTCCTCTCCTGTACCACCCATCACTTCCCCGTGGCGCCTCACCTCCTTCCCTTTCTCCTAATGTCCACTCCTCTCCTTTTCCACCCATCACCTCCCACTGATCCGTCTCCTCCTTCCCTTTCTCCCATTGTCCACTCTCCTCCCCTTTTTCACCAATCATCTCCCCTTGGTGACTCTCCTCCTTCCCTTTCTTCCAATGTCCACTGTCCTCTCCTTTTCCACCCATCACATCCTCCTGGTTCCTCTCCTCCTTCTCGTTTCCCAATATTCACTCTCCTCCCCGTTTCCACACGTCACCTCCCGCTAGTTCCACTCCTCCTTCCCTTTCTCCCAATGTCCACTCTCCTCCCCTTTTCCACCCAGCACCTCCCCCTGGTGCCTATCCTCCTTCCCTTCTCCAAAAGTCCACTCCACTCCTTTTCTACCCATCACCTCCCCCTGGTGCCTGTCCTCCTTCCCTTCCTCCCAATCTCCGCTCTTCTCCTTCTCCACCCATTCCCTCCCCCTGGTGCCTCTCCTCCTTCCCTTTCTCCCAATGTGAATTCCTCTACTTTTCCACCGTTCACCTCCCGCTGTTGCCTCTCCTCCTTTCTTATCTCCCAATGTCCACTCTTCTCCCCTTTTCCACCTATCACCTCCCCCTTTGCCAGTACTCCTTCCCTTTCTCCCAATGTCCACTCCTCCCTTTTTCCATCCATCACCTCACCCTGGCGCCTCTCCTCCTTCCCATTCTCACAATGTCCACTCTCCTCCTCCTTTCACCCCATCACCTCCCCCTTGTGCATCTCCTCCTGCCCTTTCTCCCAATCTCCACTCTGCTCTCCTTTTCCACCCATCACCTCCCCCTAGTGCCTCTCCTCCTTCCCTTTCTCCCATTGTCCACACTCCTCCCCTTTTCCACACATCACCTCACCCTGGCCCCTCTCCTCCTTCCCATTCTCCCAAAGTCCACTCCTCTCCTTTTTCACCCATCACCTCCCGCTGGTGCCTCTCCTCCTTCCCTTTCTTCCAATGTCCACTCCTCTCCTTTTCCACCCATCAACTCCTACTGATCCGTCTCCTCCTTCCCTTTCTCCCATTGTCCACTCTCCTCCCCTTTTTCACCCATCATCTCCCCTTGGCGACTCTCCTCCTTCCCTTTCTTCCAATGTCCACTGTCCTCTCCTTTTCCACCCATCACATCTTCCTTGTTCCTCTCCTCCATCTCTTTCTCAAAATATTCACTCTCCTCCCCGTTTCCACACGTCACCTCCCGCTAGTTCTACTCATCCTTCCCTTTCTCCCAATGTCCACTCTCCTCCCCTTTTCCACCCATCACCTCCCACTGGTCCGTCTCCTCCTTCCCTTTCTCCCATTGTCCACTCTCCACTCCATTTCCACCCATCACTTCCCCCTGGTACCTCTGCTCCTTCCCTTTCTCACAATGTCCACTCTCCTCTCCTTTTCCACCCATCACATCCCTCTGGCGCCTCTCCTCCTTCCCTTTTTCCCAATGTCCACTCTCCTCTCCTTTTCCTTCCATCACCTCCCCCTGGTGCCTCTCCTCCTTCCCTTTCACCCAAAGTCCACTCCTATGCTTTTCACCCATCACCTCCCCCTGGTGCTTCTCCACCTTCCCTTCCTCCCAATGTCCACACCTCTCCTTCTTCACCCATTACCTCCCCCTGGTGCCTCTCCTCCTTCCCTTTCTCCCAATGTCAACTCCTCTACTTTTCCACCGTTCACCTCCCGCTAGTGCCTCTCCTCCTTTCCTATCTCCCAATGCCCACACTAATCTCCTGTTCCACCCATCACTTCCCCTCGCGACTCTCCGCCTTCCCTTTCTCCCAATGACCACTCTCCTCTCTTTTTCTACCCTTCAGCTCCCCCGGTGCCTCTCCTCCATCCCTTTCTCCCAATGTCGACTCTCCTCTCCTTTTCCACCCATTACCTCCGTCGGGTGCCTCTCCTCCTTCCCTTTCTCACATTGTCCACTCTCCTCCCTTTTTCCACCCATCACATCCCCCTGGTGCCTCTCCTCTTTGCCTTTCTCAAAATGTCCACTCTCCACTCCTTTTCCACCCCTCACGACCCCCAGGTGCCTCTCTTCCTTCCCTTTCTCCCAATGTCCAATCTCCTCTCCTTTTCCACACATCACCTCCCCCTGGTCCCTCTCCTCCTTCCCATTCTCCCAAAGTCCACTCCTCTCCTTTTTCACCTATCACCTCCCGCTGGTGCCTCTCCTCCTTCCCTTTCTTCCAATGTCCACTGTCCTCTCCTTTTCCACCTATCACATCCCCCTGGTTCCTCTCCTCCTTCTCTTTCTCCCAATATTCACTCTCCTCCCCGTTTCCACACGTCACCTCCCGCTAGTTCCACTCATCCTTCCCTTTCTCCCAATGTCCACTCTCCTCCCCTTTTCCACCCACCACCTCCCACTGATCCGTCTCCTCCTTCCCTTTCTCCCATTGTCCACTCTCCTCTCCATTTCCACCCATCACTTCCCCCTGGTGCCTCTGCTCCTTCCCTTTCTCACAATGTCCACTCTCCTCTCCTTTTCCACCCATCACATCCCTCTGGCGCCTCTCCTCCTTCCCTTTTTCCCAATGTCCATTCTCCTCTCCTTTTTCTTCCATCACCTCCCCCTGGTGCCTCTCCTCCTTCCCTTTCTCCCAAAGTCCACCCTTATCCTTTTCCACCCATCACCTCCCCGTGGTGCCTCTCCTCCTTCCTTTTCGCCAAATGTCAACTCCTCTACTTTTGCACCGATCACCTCCCGCTGTTGCCTCTCCTCCTTTCTTATCTCTCAATGTCCACTCTTCTCTCCTTTTCCACCTATCACCTCTCCCGGTGCCTCTACTCCTTCCCATTCTCCAAATGTCCACTCCACCCTTTTTCCACCCATCACCTCACCCTGGCGCCTCTCCTCCTTCCCATTCTCCCAATGTCCACTCTCCTCCTCTTTTCCCACCATCTCCTCCCCCTCGTGCATCTCCTCCTGCCCTTTCTCCCAATCTCCGCTCTGCTCTCCTTTTCCACCCATCACCTCCCCCTAGTGCCTCTCCTCCTTTCCTTTCTCCCATTGTCCACACTCCTCCCCTTTTCCACACATCACCTCACACTGGTCCCTCTCCTCCTTCCCATTCTCCCATTCTCCACTCTCCTCCCCTTTTTCACCCATCATCTCCCCTTGATGACAATCCTCCTTCCCTTTCTTCCAATGTCCACTGTCCTCTCCTTTTCCACCCAGCACCTCCCCCTGGTGCTTCTCCTCCTTCCCTTCTCCAAAAGTCCACTCCTCTCCTTTTCTACCCATCACCTCCCCCTGGTGCCTGTCCTCCTTCCCTTTCTCCCAATGTCAACTCCTCTACTTTTCCACCGTTCACCTCCCGCTGGTGCCTCTCCTCCTTTCCTATCTCCCAATGCCCACACTAATCTCCTGTTCCACCCATCACTTCCCCTGGCCCCTCTCCTCCTTCCCTTTCTCCCAATGTCCACCCTCCTCCCTTTTTCAACCCTTCAGATCCCCCTGGTGCCTCTCCTCCTTCGCTTTATCCCAATGTCCACCGTCCTGCACATTTCCACCCACAACTCCCCCTAGTGACTCTCCTCCTTCCCTTTCTCCCAATGTCCACTCTCCTTCCTTTTCCACCCATCACCTCCCACTGATCCGTCTCCACCTTCCCTTTCTCCCATTGTCCACTCTCCTCCCCTTTTTCACCCATCATCTCCCCTTGGTAACTCTCCTCCTTCCCTTTCTTCCAATGTCCACTGTCCTCTCCTTTTCCACCTATCACATCCCCCTGGTTCCTCTCCTCCTTCTCTTTCTCCCAATATTCACTCTCCTCCCCGTTTCCACACGTCACCTCCCGCTAGTTCGACTCCTCCTTCCCTTTCTCCCAATGTCCACTCTCCTCCCCTTTTCCACCCATCACTTCCCCATAGTACCTCTGCTCCTTCCCTATCTCACAATGTCCACTCTCCTCTCCTGTTCCACCCATCACATCCCTCTGGCACCTCTCCTCCTTCCCTTTTTCCCAATGTCCACTCTCCTCTCCTTTTCCTTCCATCACCTCCCCCTTGTGCCTCTCCACCTTCCCTTCCTCCCAATGTCCACTCCTCTCATTCTCCACCCATCACCTCCCCCTGGTGCCTCTCCTCCTTCCCTTTCTCCCAATGTCAACTCCTCGACTTTTCCACCGTTCACCTCCCGCTAGTGCCTCTCCTCCTGTCCTATCTCCCAATGCCCACACTAATCTCCTGTTCCACCCATCACTTCCCCTCGCTCCTCTCCGCCTTCTCTTTCTCCCAATGTCCACTCTCCTCCCTTTTTCTACCCTTCAGCTCCCCCTGGTGCCTCTCCTCCATCCCTTTCTCCCAATGTCCACTCTCCACTCCTTTTCGACCCCTCACCACTCCCTGGTACCTCTCTTCCTTCCCTTTCGCCAAATGTCCAATCTCCTCTCCTTTACCACCCATCACTTCCCCGTGGCGTCTCACCTCCTTCCCTTTCTCCTAATGTCCACTCCTCTCCTTTTCCACCCATCACCTCCCACTGATCCGTCTCCTCCTTCCCTTTCTCCCATTGTACACTCTCCTCCCCTTTTTCACCAATCATCTCCCCTTGGTGACTCTCCTCCTTCCCTTTCTTCCAATGTCCACTGTCCTCTCCTTTTCCACCTATCACATCCCCCTGGTGCCTCTCCTCCTTCCCTTTCTCACAAAGTCCACTCCTATCCTCTTCCACCCATCACCTCCCCCTGGTGCCTCTCCACCTTCCCTTCCTCCCAATGTCCACTCCTCTCCTTCTCCACCCAATATCCCCCATCTGGTGCCTCTCCTCCTTCCCTTTCTCCCAATGTAAACTCCTGTCCTTTTCCACCCATCACCTCCCACTGATCCGTCTCCTCCTTCCCTTTCTCCCATTGTCCACTCTCCTCCCCTTTTTCACCCATCATCTCCCCTTGGTGACTCTCCTCCTTCCCTTTCTTCCAATGTCCACTGTCCTCTCCTTTTCCACCCATCACATCCTCCTGGTTCCTCTCCTCCTTCTCTTTCTCCCAATATTCACTCTCCTCCCCGCTTCCACACGTCACCTCCCGCTAGTTCCACTCCTCCTTCCGTTTCTCCCAATGTCCACTCTCCTCCCCTTTTCCACCCAGCACCTCCCCCTGGTGCCTCTCCTCCTTCCCTTCTCCAAAAGTCCACTCTCCTTCCCTTTTCCACCCACCAACTACCCCTGGTGTCTCTCCTCCTTGCCTTTCTCCCAATATCCGCTCTCCTCTCCTTTTCCACCCATTACCTTCCTCGGGTGCCTCTCCTTCTTCCCTTTCTCACATTGTCCACTCTCCTCACCTTTTCCACCCATCACCTCCCCCTGGTGACTCTCCTCCTTGCCTTTCTCAAAATGTCCACTCTCCTCTCCTTTTCCACCCATCACCTCCCCCTAATACCTCTCCTCCTTCCCTTTCTCCCAAACTGCACTCTCCTATCCTTTTCCACCCATCACCTCCCCCTGGCGCCTCTCCTCCTTCCCTTTCTCCCAATGTCCACTCTGCTCTCTTTTTCCACCCATCACCTCCCCCTGTTGCCTCTGCTTCTTCCCTTTCTCCCATTATCCACTCTCCTCCCCTTTTCCACACATCACCTCCCCCTGGTAACTCTCCTCCTTCACTTTCTCCCAAAGTCCACTCTTATCCTTTTCCACCCATCACCTCCCCCTGGTTCCTCACCTCCTTCCCTTTCTCCCAATGTCTACTCCTCTCCTTTTCTACCCATCACATCGCCCTGGTGCCTCTCCTCCTTCCCTTCCTCCCAATGTCAACTCCTCTACTTTTCCACCGTTCACCTCCCGCCGGTGCCTCTCCTCCTTCCCTTTCTCCCATTGTCCACTCTCTTCCCCTTTTCCACCCATCACCTCCCCCTGGTGCCACTCCTCCTTCCCGTTCTTCCAATGTCCACACTCCTCTCCTCTCCTTTTCCACCCATCACATAGCCCTAGTTCCTCTCCACCTTCCATTTCTCCCAATATACACTCTCCTCCCCGTTTCTACCCATCACTTCCCGATAGTTCCACTCCTCCTTCCCTTTCTCCCAATGTCCACTCTCCTCCACTTTTCCACCCACCAACACCCCCTGATCCCCCTCCTCCTTGCTTTACTCCTAATGCCCATTCTCCTCTCCCTTTTCACCCATCACTTCCCCCGGGCGCCTCTCCTCCTTCCATTTTTCCCAATGTCCACTCTCCTCTCCTTTTTCACCCATCATCTCCCCTTGGTTACTCTCCTCCTTCCCTTTCTTCCAATGTCCACTGTCCTCTGCTTTTCCACCCATCACATCCTCCTGGTTCCTCTCCTCCTTCTCTTTCTCCCAATATTCACTCCCCTCCCCGATTCCACACGTCACCTCCCGCTAGTTCCACTCCTCCTTCCCTTTCTCCCAATGTCCACTCTCCTCCCCTTTTCCACCCAGCACCTCCCCCTGATGCCTCTCCTCCTTCCCTTCTCCAAAAGTCCACTCTCCTTCCCTTTTCCACCCACCAACTACCCCTGGTGTCTCTCCTCCTTGCCTTTCTCCCAATATCCGCTCTCCTCTCCTTTTCCAGCCATTACCTCCCTCGGGTGCCTCTCCTTCTTCCCTTTCTCACATTCTCCACTCTCCTCCCCTTTTCCACCCATCACCTCCCCCTGGTGACTCTCCTCCTTGCCTTTCTCAAAATGTCCACTCGCTTCTCCTTTTCCACCCATCACTTCCCCTAGTACCTCTCCTCCTCCCCTTTCTCCCAAACTGCACTCTCCTATCCTTTTCCACCCATCACCTCCCCCTGGCGCCTCTCCTCCTTCCCTTTCTCCCAATGTCCACTCTGCTCTCCTTTTCCACCCATCACCTCCCCCTGTTGCCTCTGCTTCTTCCCTTTCTCCCATTATCCACTCTCCTCCCCTTTTCCACACATCACCTCCCCCTGGTAACTCTCCTCCTTCACTTTCTCCCAAAGTCCACTCCTATTCTTTTCCACCCATCACCTCCCCCTGGTTCCTCACCTCCTTCCCTTTCTACCAATGTCCACTCCTCTCCTTTTCTACCCATCACATCGCCCTGGTGCCTCTCCTCCTTCCCTTTCTCCCATTGTCCACTCTCTTCCCCTTTTCCACCCATCACCTCCCCCTGGTGCCATTCCTCCTTCCCGTTCTTCCAATGTCCACACTCCTTTCCTCTCCTTTTCCACCCATCACATAGCCCTAGTTCCTCTCCACCTTCCATTTCTCCCAATATACACTCTCCTCCCCGTTTCTACCCATCACTTCCCGATAGTTCCACTCCTCCTTCCCTTTCTCCCAATGTCCACTCTCCTCCACTTTTCCACCCACCAACTCCCCCTGATCACCCTCCTCCTTGCTTTACTCCTAATGCCCATTCTCCTCTCCCTTTTCACCCATCACTTCCCCCGGGCGCCTCTCCTCCTTCCATTATTCCCAATGTCCAATCTCCTCTCCTTTTCCACCCATCACCTCCCCCTAGTACCTCTCCTCCTTCCCTTTCTCCCAATATCCACTCTCCACGCTTTTTCGACCCTTCAGCTCCCCCGGTGCCTCTCCTCCATCCCTTTCTCCCAATGTCCACTCTCCTCTCCTTTTCCACCCATTACCTCCCTCGGGTACCTCTCATCCTTCCCTTTCTCACATTGTCCACTCTCCTCCCTTTTACCACCCATCACATCCCCCTGGTGCCTCTCCCCCTTGCCTTTCTCAAAATGTCCACTCTCCACTCCTTTTCCACCCCTCACCACCCCCTGGTGCTTCTCTTTCTCCACTTTCTAACAATGTCCAATCTCCTCTCCTTTTCCACCCATCACATTCCTCTGGCGCCTCTCCTCCTTCCCTTTTTCCCAATGTCCACTCTCCTCTCCTTTTCCTTCCATCACCTCCCCCTGCTGCCTCTCCTCCTTCCCTTTCTCCTAAAGTCCACTCCTATCCTTTTCCACCCATCACCTCCCCCTGGTGCCTCTCCACCTTCCCTTCCTCCCAATGTCCCCTCCTCTCCTTCTCCACCCATCACCACCCCTTGGTGCCTCTCCTCCTTCCCTTTCTCCCAATGTCAACTCCTCTACTTTTCCACCGATCACCTCCCGCTGTTGCCTCTCCTCCTTTCTTATCTCTCAATGTCCACTCTTCTCCCCTTTTCCACCTATCACCTCCCCCGGTGCCTCTACTCCTTCCCATTCTCCCAATGTCCACTCCTCCCTTTTTCCACCATCACCTCCCCCGGTGCATCTCCTCCTGCCCTTTCTCCCAATCTCTACTCTGCTCTCCTTTTCCACCCATCACCTCCCCCTAGTGCTTCTCCTCCTTCCCTTTCTCCCATTGTCCACACTCCTCCCCTTTTCCACACATCACCTCCCAATGGTCCCTCTCCTCCTTCCCATTCTCCCAAAGTCCACTCCTCTCCTTTTTCACCCATCACCTCCCGCTGGTGCCTCTCCTCCTTCCCTTTCTTCCAATCTCCACTCTCCTCCCCTTTTTCACCCATCATCTCCCCTTGATGACAATCCTCCTTCCCTTTCTTCCAATGTCCACTGTCCTCTCCTTTTTCACCCATCACCTCCCCCTGGTGCCCCTCCTCCTTCCTATTCACCTCCCACTGATCCGTCTCCTCCTTCCCTTTCTTCCATTCTCCACTCTCCTCCCCTTTTTCACCCATCATCTCCCCTTGATGACAATCCTCCTTCCCTTTCTTCGAATGTCCACTGTCCTCTCCTTTTCCACCCATCACCTCCCCCTGGTGCCTCTCCTCCTTCCCTTTCTCCCAAAGTCCACTCCTATCCTCTTCCACCCATCACCTCCCCCTGGTGCCTCTCCACCTTCCCTTCCTCCCAATGTCCACTCCTCTCCTTCTCCACCCAATATCCCCCATCTGGTGCCTCTCCTCCTTCCCTTTCTCCCAATGTAAACTCCTCTCCATTTCCACCCATCACCTCCCACTGATCCGTCTCCTCCTTCCCTTTCTCCCATTGTCCACTCTCCTCCCCTTTTTCTCCCATCATCTCCCCTTGGTGACTCTCCTCCTTCCCGTTCTTCTAATGTCCACTGTCCTCTCCTTTTCCACCCATCACATCCCCCTGGTTCCTCTCCTCCTTCTCTTTCTCCCAATATTCACTCTCCTCCCCGTTTCCACACGTCACCTCCCGCTAGTTCCACTCCTCCTTCCCTTTCTCCCAATGTCCACTCTCCTCCCCATTTCCACCCACAACTCCCCCTGGTAACTCTCCCCCTTCCCTATCTCCCAATGTCCGCTCTCCTCCCTTTTCCACCCACCAACTACCCCTGGTGTCTCTCCTCCTTGCCTTTCTCCCAATATCCGCTCTCCTCTCCTTTTCCACCATTACCTCCCTCGGGTGCCTCTCCTCCTTCCCTTTCTCACATTGTCCACTCTCCTCCCCTTTTCCACCCATCACCTCTCCCTGGTGAGTCTCCTCCTTGCCTTTCTCAAATGTCCACTCTCTTCTCCTTTTCCACCCATCACCTCCCCCTAGTACCTCTCCTCCTTCCCTTTCTCTCAAAGTGCACTCTCCTATCCTTTTCCACCCATCACCTCTCCCTGGCGCCTCTCCTCCTTCCCTTTCTCCCAATGTCCACTCTGCTCTCCTTTTCCACCCATCACCTCCCCCTGTTGCCTCTGCTTCTTCCGTTTCTCCCATTATCCACTCTCCTCCCCTAATCCACACATCAACTCCCCCTGGTAACTCTCCTCCTTCACTTTCTCCCAAAGTCCACTCCTATCCTTTTCCACCCATCACCTCCCCCTGGTTCCTCACCTCCTTCCCTTTCTCCCAATGACCACTCCTCTCCTTTTCTACCCATCACATCGCCCTGGTGCCTCTCCTCCTTCCCTTCCTCCCAATGTCAACTCCTCTACTTTTGCACCGTTCACCTCCCGCCGGTGCCTCTCCTCCTTCCCTTTCTCTCATTGTCCATTCTCTTCCCCTTTTCCACCTATCACCTCCCCCTGGTGCCACTCCTCCTTCCCGTTCTTCAATGTCCACACTCTCTCCTCTCCTTTTCCACCCATCACATACCCCTAGTTCCTCTCCACCTTCCATTTCTCCAATATACACTCTCCTCCCCGTTTCTACCCATCACCTCCCGATAGTTCCACTCCTCCTTCCCTTTCTCCCAATGTCCACCCTCCTCCACTTTTCAACCCACCAACTCCCCTGATCCCCTCCTCCTTGCTTTACTCCTAATGCCCATTCTCCTCTCCCTTTTCACGCATCACTTCCCCCGGGCGCCTGTCCTCCTTTCATTTTTCCCAATGTCCACTCTCCTCTCCTTCTCCACCCATCACCTACCCCTGGTGCCTCTCCTCCTTCCTTTCTCCCAATGTCCACTCCTCCCCTTTTCGACCGATCATCTCCAGCTGGTTCCTTCCCTTTCTCCCAATGTCCACTCTGCTCCCCTTTTCCACCCACCAACTCCCCCTGGTGTCTCTCCTCCTTGCCTTTCTCCCAATATCCGCTCTCCTCTCCTTTTCACCCATTACCTCCCTCGGGTGCTCTCCTCCTTCCCTTTCTCACATTGTCCACTCTCCTCCCCTTTTCCACCCATCACCTCCCCTGGTGACTCTCTCCTTGCCTTTCTCAAAATGTCCACTCTCCTCTCCTTTTCCACCCATCACCTCCCCCTAGTACCTCTCCTCCTTCCATTTCTCCCAACGTCCACTCTCCTATCCTTTTCCACCCATCACCTCCCTCTGGCGCCTCTCCTCCTTCCCTTTCTCCCAATGTCCACTCTGCTCTCCTTTTCCACCCATCACCACCCCCGGTTGCCTCTGCTTCTTCCCTTTCTCCCATTATCCACCGTCCTCCCCTTTTCCACACATCACCTTGGTAACTCTCCTCCTTCACTTTCTCCCAAAGTCCACTCCGATCCTTTTCCACCCATCAGCTCCCCCTGGTTCCTCTCCTCCTTCCCTTTCTCCCAATGTCCACTGCTCTCCTTTTCCACCCATTACATCCCCCTGGTGCCTCTCCTCCTTCCCTTTCTCCCAATGTCAACTCCTCTACTTTTCCACCGTTCACCTCCCGCTGGTGCCTCTCCTCATTTCCTATCTCCCAATATCCACTCTCCTCTCCTTTTCCACCCATCACTTCCCCTTGCGCCTCTCCGCCTTCCCTTTCTCCCAATGTCCACTCTCCTCTCTTTTTCTACCCTTCAGCTCCCCCGGTGCCTCTCCTCCATCCCTTTCTCCCAATGTCCACTCTCCTCTCCTTTTCCACCCATTACCACCCTCGGGTGCCTCTCATCCTTCCCTTTCTCACATTGTCCACTCTCCTCCCTTTTACCACCCATCACATCCCCCTGGTGCCTCTCCCCATTGCCTTTCTCAAAATGTCCACTCTCCACTCCTTTTCCACCCCTCAACACCCCCTGGTGCCTCTCTTCCTCCCCTTTCTATCAATGTCCAATCTCCTCTCCTTTAACACCCATCATATCCCCCTGGCGCCTCTCCTCCTTCCCTTTCTCCCAATGTCCACTGTCCTCTCATTTTCAACCCATCACATCCCCCGGTTCCTCTCCTCCTTCTCTTTCTCCCAATATTCACTCTCCTCCCCGTTTCCACATGTCACCTCCCACTATTCCACTCCTCCTTCCCTTTCTCCCAATGTCCACTCTCCTCCCCTTTTCCACCCATCACCTCCCAATGATTCGTCTCCTCCTTCCCTTTCTCCCATTGTCCACTCTCCTCTCCATTTCCACCCATCACTTCCCCCTGGTACCTCTGCTCCTTCCCTCTCTCCCAATTTCCACTCCTCTCCTTTCCACCCATCACCTCCCCCTGGTGCCTCTCCTCCTTCCCGCTCTCCCAATGTGCACTCCTCCCCTTTTCGACCCATCACATCCCCCTGGTTCCTCTCCTCCTTCCCTTTCTCCCAATATACACTCTCCTCCCCGTTTCCACCCACCAACACCCCCTTGTGCCCCTCCCCCTTGCCTTTCTCCCAATGCCCACTCTCCTCTCCTTTTCCACCCATCACTTTCCCTGGTGCCTGTCCTCCTTCCCTTTCTCCAAATGTCCACTCACCTCTCCTTCTCCACCCATCACCTTCCCCTGGTGCCTCTCCTCCTTCCCTTTCTCCCAATGTCAACTCCTCTACTTTTCCACCGTTCACCTCCCGCTGCTGCCTCTCCTCCTTTCTTATCTCCCAATGTCCACTCTTCTCCCCTTTTCCACCTATCACCTCCCCCGGTGCCTCTAATCCTTTCCTTTCTCCCAATGTCAACTCCTCCCTTTTTCCACCCATCACCTCACCCTGGCGCCTCTCCTCCTTCCCATTCTCACAATGTCCACTCTCCTCCTCTTTTCCCCCCATCACCTCCCCCTGGTACATCTCCTCCTGCCCTTTCTCCCAATCTCCACTCTGCTCCCCTTTTCCACACATCACCTCCCCCTGGTCCCTCTCCTCCTTCCCATTCTCCCAAAGTCCACTCCTCTCCTTTTCCACTCATCACCTCCCACTGATCCGTCTCCTCCTTCCCTTTCTCCCATTGTCCACTCTACTCCCCTTTTTCACCCATCATCTCCCCTTGGTGACTCTCCTCTGTCCCTTTCTTCCAATGTCCACTGTCCTCTCCTTTTCCACCCATCACATCCCCCTGGTTTCTCTCCTCCTTCTCTTTCTCCCAATATTCACTCTCCTCCCAGTTTCCACGCGTCACCTCCCGCTAGTTCCACTCCTCCTTCCCTTTCTCCCAATGTCCACTCTCCTCCCCTTTTCCACCCAGCACCTCCTCCTGGTGCCTCTCCTCCTTCCCTTCTCCAAAAGTCCACTCCTCTCCTTTTCTACCCACCACCTCCCCCTGGTACCTGTCCCCCCTCCCTTCTTCCAAATGTCCACTCCTCTCCTTCTCCACCCATTACCTCCCCCGGGAGCCTCTCCTCCTTCCCTTTCTCCCAATGTCAACTCCTCTACTTTTCCACCGTTCACCTCCCGCTAGTGCCTCTCCTCCTTTCCTATCTCCCAATGCCCACACTAATCTCCTTTTCCACCCATCACTTCCCCTGTTGCCTCTCCGCCTTCCCTTTCTCCCAATGTCCACTCTACTCTCTTTTTCTACCCTTCTGATCCCCCTGGTGCCTCTCCTCCATCCCTTTCTCCAATGTCCACTCTCCTCTCCTTTTCCACCCATTACCTCCCTCGGGTGCCTCTCCTCCTTCCCTTTCTCACATCGTCCACTCTCCTCCCCTTTTTCACCCATCATCTCCCCTTGGTGACTCTCCTCCTTCCCTTTCTTCCAATGTCCACTGTCCTCTCCTTTTTCACCCATCACATCCCCCTGCTTCCTCTCCTCCTTCTCTTTCTCCCAATATTCACTCTCCACCCCGTTTATACACGTCACCTCCCGCTAGTTACACTCCTCCTTCCCTTTCTCCCAATGTCCACTCTCCTCCCCATTTCCACCCATCACTTCCCCCTGGTGCCTCTGCTCCTTCCCTTTATCACAATGTCCACTCTCCACTCCTTTTCCACCCATCAAATCCCTCTGACGCCTCTCTTCCTTCCCTTTTTACCAATGTCCACTCTCCTGTCCTTTTCCACCCATCACCTACCCCTGGTGCCTCTCCACCTTCCCTTCCTCCCAATGTCCACTCCTCTCCTTCTCCACCCATCACCTCCCCCTGGTGCCTCTCCTCCTTCCCTTTCTCCCAATGTCAACTCCTCTAATTTTCCACCCTTCACCTCCCGCTGTTGCCTCTCCTCCTATCTTATCTCCCAATGTCCACTCTTCTCCCCTTTTCCACCTATCACCTCCCCCGGTCCCTCTACTCCTTCCCATTCTCCGAATGTCCACTCCTCCCTTTTTCCACCCATCAACTCACCCTGGCGCCTCTCCTCCTTCCCATTATCCCAATGTCCACTCTCCTCCTCTTTTCCCCACATCACCTCCCCCTGGTGCATCTCCTCCTGCCCTTTCTCCCAATCTCCACTCTGCTCTCCTTTTCCACCCATCACCTCCCCCAAGGGCCTCTCCTCCTTCCCTTTCTCCCATTGTCCACACTCCTCCCCTTTTCCACGCATCACCTCCCCCTGGCCCCTCTGCTCCTTCCCTTTCTCCAATGTCCACCCTCCTCTCTTTTTCAACCCTTCAGATCCCCCTGGTGCCTCTCCTCCTTCCCTTTCTCCGAATGTCCACCCCTCTCCTTTTCCACCCATCACCTCTACTGATCCGTCTCCTCCTTCCCTTTCTCCCATTGTCCACTGTCATCTCCTTTTCCACCCATCACATCCCCCTGGTTCCTCTCTTCCTTCTCTTTCTCCCAATATTCACTCTCCTCCCCGTTTCCACACGTCACCTCCCGCTAGTTCCACTCCTCCTTCCCTTTCTCCCAATGTCCACTCTCCTCCCCTTTTCCACCCATCATCTCCCCCTGGTGCCTCTCCTCCTTCCCTTCTCCAAAAGTCCATCCTCTCCTTTTCTACCCATCACCTCCCCCTGGTGCCTGTCCTCCTTCCCCTTCCTCCCAATACCCACTCCTTTCCTTCCCCACCCATTACCTCCTCCTGGTGCCTCTCCTCCTTCCCTTTCTCCCAATGTCAACCCCTCTACATTGCCACCGTTCACCTCCCGCTGGTGCCTCCCCTCCTTTCCTATCTCCCAATGCCCACACTAATCTCCTTTTCCACCCATCACTTCCCCTGGCCCCTCTGCTCCTTCCCTTTCTCCCAATGTCCACCCTCCTCTTTTTTTCAACCCTTCAGATCCCCCTGGTGCCTCTCCTCCTTCCCTTTCTCCGAATGTCCACCCCTCTCCTTTTCCACCCATCACCTCTACTGATCCGTCTCCTCCTTCCCTTTCTCCCATTGTCCACTGTCATCTCCTTTTCCACCCATCACATCCCCCTGGTTCCTCTCTTCCTTCTCTTTCTCCCAATATTCACTCTCCTCCCCGTTTCCACACGTCACCTCCCGCTAGTTCCACTCCTCCTTCCCTTTCTCCCAATGTCCACTCTCCTCCCCTTTTCCACCCATCATCTCCCCCTGGTGCCTCTCCTCCTTCCCTTCTCCAAAAGTCCATCCTCTCCTTTTCTACCCATCACCTCCCCCTGGTGCCTGTCCTCCTTCCCTTCCTCCCAATACCCACTCCTTTCCTTCCCCACCCATTACCTCCTCCTGGTGCCTCTCCTCCTTCCCTTTCTCCCAATGTCCACTCTCCTCCTCTTTTCCCCCCATCACCTCCCCCTGGTACATCTCCTCCTGCCCTTTCTCCCAATCTCCACTCTGCTCCCCTTTTCCACACATCACCTCCCCCTGGTCCCTCTCCTCCTTCCCATTCTCCCAAAGTCCACTCCTCTCCTTTTCCACTCATCACCTCCCCCTGGTACCTGTCCCCCCTCCCTTCTTCCAAATGTCCACTCCTCTCCTTCTCCACCCATTACCTCCCCCGGGAGCCTCTCCTCCTTCCCTTTCTCCCAATGTCAACTCCTCTACTTTTCCACCGTTCACCTCCCGCTAGTGCCTCTCCTCCTTTCCTATCTCCCAATGCCCACACTAATCTCCTTTTCCACCCATCACTTCCCCTGTTGCCTCTCCGCCTTCCCTTTCTCCCAATGTCCACTCTACTCTCTTTTTCTACCCTTCTGATCCCCCTGGTGCCTCTCCTCCATCCCTTTCTCCCAATGTCCACTCTCCTCTCCTTTTCCACCCATTACCTCCCTCGGGTGCCTCTCCTCCTTCCCTTTCTCACATCGTCCACTCTCCTCCCCTTTTTCACCCATCATCTCCCCTTGGTGACTCTCCTCCTTCCCTTTCTTCCAATGTCCACTGTCCTCTCCTTTTTCACCCATCACATCCCCCTGCTTCCTCTCCTCCTTCTCTTTCTCCCAATATTCACTCTCCACCCCGTTTATACACGTCACCTCCCGCTAGTTACACTCCTCCTTCCCTTTCTCCCAATGTCCACTCTCCTCCCCATTTCCACCCATCACTTCCCCCTGGTGCCTCTGCTCCTTCCCTTTATCACAATGTCCACTCTCCACTCCTTTTCCACCCATCAAATCCCTCTGACGCCTCTCTTCCTTCCCTTTTTACCAATGTCCACTCTCCTGTCCTTTTCCACCCATCACCTACCCCTGGTGCCTCTCCACCTTCCCTTCCTCCCAATGTCCACTCCTCTCCTTCTCCACCCATCACCTCCCCCTGGTGCCTCTCCTCCTTCCCTTTCTCCCAATGTCAACTCCTCTAATTTTCCACCCTTCACCTCCCGCTGTTGCCTCTCCTCCTATCTTATCTCCCAATGTCCACTCTTCTCCCCTTTTCCACCTATCACCTCCCCCGGTCCCTCTACTCCTTCCCATTCTCCGAATGTCCACTCCTCCCTTTTTCCACCCATCAACTCACCCTGGCGCCTCTCCTCCTTCCCATTATCCCAATGTCCACTCTCCTCCTCTTTTCCCCACATCACCTCCCCCTGGTGCATCTCCTCCTGCCCTTTCTCCCAATCTCCACTCTGCTCTCCTTTTCCACCCATCACCTCCCCCAAGGGCCTCTCCTCCTTCCCTTTCTCCCATTGTCCACACTCCTCCCCTTTTCCACGCATCACCTCCCCCTGGTCCCTCTGCTCCTTCCCTTTCTCCCAATGTCCACCCTCCTCTCTTTTTCAACCCTTCAGATCCCCCTGGTGCCTCTCCTCCTTCCCTTTCTCCGAATGTCCACCCCTCTCCTTTTCCACCCATCACCTCTACTGATCCGTCTCCTCCTTCCCTTTCTCCCATTGTCCACTGTCATCTCCTTTTCCACCCATCACATCCCCCTGGTTCCTCTCTTCCTTCTCTTTCTCCCAATATTCACTCTCCTCCCCGTTTCCACACGTCACCTCCCGCTAGTTCCACTCCTCCTTCCCTTTCTCCCAATGTCCACTCTCCTCCCCTTTTCCACCCATCATCTCCCCCTGGTGCCTCTCCTCCTTCCCTTCTCCAAAAGTCCATCCTCTCCTTTTCTACCCATCACCTCCCCCTGGTGCCTGTCCTCCTTCCCTTCCTCCCAATACCCACTCCTTTCCTTCCCCACCCATTACCTCCTCCTGGTGCCTCTCCTCCTTCCCTTTCTCCCAATGTCAACCCCTCTACATTGCCACCGTTCACCTCCCGCTGGTGCCTCCCCTCCTTTCCTATCTCCCAATGCCCACACTAATCTCCTTTTCCACCCATCACTTCCCCTGGCCCCTCTGCTCCTTCCCTTTCTCCCAATGTCCACCCTCCTCTTTTTTTCAACCCTTCAGATCCCCCTGGTGCCTCTCCTCCTTCCCTTTCTCCGAATGTCCACCCCTCTCCTTTTCCACCCATCACCTCTACTGATCCGTCTCCTCCTTCCCTTTCTCCCATTGTCCACTGTCATCTCCTTTTCCACCCATCACATCCCCCTGGTTCCTCTCTTCCTTCTCTTTCTCCCAATATTCACTCTCCTCCCCGTTTCCACACGTCACCTCCCGCTAGTTCCACTCCTCCTTCCCTTTCTCCCAATGTCCACTCTCCTCCCCTTTTCCACCCATCATCTCCCCCTGGTGCCTCTCCTCCTTCCCTTCTCCAAAGTCCATCCTCTCCTTTTCTACCCATCACCTCCCCCTGGTGCCTGTCCTCCTTCCCTTCCTCCCAATACCCACTCCTTTCCTTCCCCACCCATTACCTCCTCCTGGTGCCTCTCCTCCTTCCCTTTCTCCCAATGTCAACTCCTCTACATTGCCACCGTTCACCACCCGCTGGTGCCTCCCCTCCTTTCCTATCTCCCAATGCCCACACTAATCTCCTTTTCCACCCATCACTTCCCCTGGCCCCTCTGCTCCTTCCCTTTCTCCCAATGTCCACCCTCCTCTCTTTTTCAACCCTTCAGATCCCCCTGGTGCCTCTCCTCCTTCCCTTTCTCCGAATGTCCACCCCTCTCCTTTTCCACCCATCACCTCTACTGATCCGTCTCCTCCTTCCCTTTCTCCCATTGTCCACTGTCATCTCCTTTTCCACCCATCACATCCCCCTGGTTCCTCTCTTCCTTCTCTTTCTCCCAATATTCACTCTCCTCCCCGTTTCCACACGTCACCTCCCGCTAGTTCCACTCCTCCTTCCCTTTCTCCCAATGTCCACTCTCCTCCCCTTTTCCACCCATCATCTCCCCCTGGTGCCTCTCCTCCTTCCCTTCTCCAAAAGTCCATCCTCTCCTTTTCTACCCATCACCTCCCCCTGGTGCCTGTCCTCCTTCCCTTCCTCCCAATACCCACTCCTTTCCTTCCCCACCCATTACCTCCTCCTGGTGCCTCTCCTCCTTCCCTTTCTCCCAATGTCAACTCCTCTACATTGCCACCGTTCACCTCCCGCTGGTGCCTCCCCTCCTTTCCTATCTCCCAATGCCCACACTAATCTCCTTTTCCACCCATCACTTCCCCTGGCCCCTCTGCTCCTTCCCTTTCTCCCAATGTCCACCCTCCTCTCTTTTTCAACCCTTCAGATCCCCCTGGTGCCTCTCCTCCTTCCCTTTCTCTGAATGTCCACCCCTCTCCTTTTCCACCCATCACCTCTACTGATCCGTCTCCTCCTTCCCTTTCTCCCATTGTCCACTGTCATCTCCTTTTCCACCCATCACATCCCCCTGGTTCCTCTCTTCCTTCTCTTTCTCCCAATATTCACTCTCCTCCCCGTTTCCACACGTCACCTCCCGCTAGTTCCACTCCTCCTTCCCTTTCTCCCAATGTCCACTCTCCTCCCCTTTTCCACCCATCATCTCCCCCTGGTGCCTCTCCTCCTTCCCTTCTCCAAAAGTCCATCCTCTCCTTTTCTACCCATCACCTCCCCCTGGTGCCTGTCCTCCTTCCCTTCCTCCCAATACCCACTCCTTTCCTTCCCCACCCATTACCTCCTCCTGGTGCCTCTCCTCCTTCCCTTTCTCCCAATGTCAACTCCTCTACATTGCCACCGTTCACCTCCCGCTGGTGCCTCCCCTCCTTTCCTATCTCCCAATACCCACACTAATCTCCTTTTCCACCCATCACTTCCCCTGGCCCCTCTGCTCCTTCCCTTTCTCCCAATGTCCACCCTCCTCTCTTTTTCAACCCTTCAGATCCCCCTGGTGCCTCTCCTCCTTCCCTTTCTCCCAATGTCCACTCTCCTCTCCTTTTCCACACATCATGTCCGCCTGGCGCCTCTCCTCCTTCCCTTTCTCCCATTGTCCACTTTCTTCTACTTTTCCACCCATCACCTCTCCCTGGTGCCTCTCCTCCGTCTCTTTCTAACATTGTCCACTCTCCTCCCCTATTCCACCTATCACCTACCCCTGGTGCATCTCCTCCTACCCTTTTTCCCAATGTCCACTCTCCTCTCCTTTTCCTCCCATCACCTCCACCTGGTACCTCTCCTCCTTCCTTTCTCTCATTATCCACTCTCCTCTACTTTTCCAGGCATCACCTACCCCAGGTGCCTCTCCTCCTTCCCTTTCTCCCAAAGTCCACTCCTCTCCTTTTCCACCCTTCACCTCCCACTGTCGCCTCTCCTCCTTCCCTTTCTCCCAATGTCCACTCCTCTCCTTTTCCACCCATCACCTCCCCCTGGTGCCTCTCTTCCTTCCCTTTCTCCCACTGTCCACTTCTCCCCTTTTCCACCGATCATCACCCGCTGGTTCCTTCACTTTCTCCCAATGTCCACTCTCCTCCCCTTTTCCACCAACCAACTCCACCTGATGGTCCTCCTCCTTCCCTTTCTCCCAATGTCCGCTCTCCTCCTCTTTTCCACCCATCTACTACCCCTGGTGTCTCTCCTCCTTGCCTTTCTCCCAATATCCGCTCTCCTCTCCTTTTCCACCCATTACCTCACTCGGGTGCCTCTCCTCATTCCCTTTCTCACATTGTCCACTCTCCTCCCCTTTTCCACCCATCACCTCCCCCTGGTGACTCTCCTCCTTCCCTTTCTCAAAATGTCCAGTCTCTTCTCCCTTTCCACCCATCACATCCCCCTAGTACCTCTCCTCCTTCCCTTTCTCAAAATGTCCACTCTCTTCTCCCTTTCCACCCATTTCATCCCCCTGGTTCCTCGCCTCCTTCCCTTTCTCCCAATGTCCACTCCTCTCCTTTTCCGCCCATCACATCCCGCTGGTTCCTCTCCTCCTTCCCTTTCACCCAATATTCACTCTCCTCCCCGTTGCCACAAGTCACCTCCCGCTAATTCCACTCAACCTTCCCTTTCTCCCAATATCCACTCTCCTCTCCTTTTCCACCCATCACCTCCCCCTGGGTGCCTCTCCTCCTTCTCTTCTCCAAAAGTCCACTCCTCTCCTTTTCTACCCATCACCTCCCCCTGGTGCCTGTCCTCCTTCCCTTCCTCCCAATGTCCACTCTTCTCCTTCTTCACCCATTACCTCCCCCTGGTGCCTCTCCTCCTTCCCTTTCTCCCAATGTCAACTCCTCTACTTTTCCACCGTTCACCTCCCGCTGGTGCCTCTGCTCCTTTCCTATCTCACAATGCCCACACTAATCTCCTTTTCCACCCATCACTTCCCCTGACCCCTCTCCTCCTTCGCTTTCTCCCAATGTCCACCCTCCTCTCTTTTTCAACCCTTCAGATCCCCCTGGTGCCTCTCCTCCTTCGCTGTATCCCAATGTCCACCGTCCTCCCCATTTCCACCCACAACTCCCCTGGTGACTCTCCTCCTTCCCTTTCTCACATTGTCCACTCTCCTCTCCTTTTCCACACATCATGTCCGCCTGGTGTCTCTCATCCTTCCCTTTCCCCCACTGTCCACTCTCCTCTCTTTTCCACCCATCACCTCTCCCTGGTGCCTCTCCTCCGTCTTGTTCTCCCATTGTCCACTCCCCTCCCCTTTTCCACCTATCACCTCCCCCTGGTGCATCTCCTCATTCCCTTTTTCCCAATGTCCACTCTCCTCTCCTTTTACTCCCATCACCTCCACCTGGTGCCTCTCCTCCTTCCTTTCACTCATTATCCACTCTCCTCCATTTTTCCACCCATCACCTACTCCTGGTGCCTCTCCTCCTTCCCTTTCACCCAAAGTCCAGTCCTCTCCTTTTCCACCCTTCACCTCCCCCTGGTGCCTCTCCTCCTTCCCTTTCTCCCACTCTCCACTCTCCTCTCATTTTCCACCCATCACCTCCCACGGGTGCCTCTATGCTTTCCCTTTCTCACATTGTCCACTCTCCTCCCTTTTACCACCCATCATCGTCCCATGGTGCCTCTCCTCCTTGCCTTTCTCCCAAAGTCCAACCTCCTCTCCTTTTCGACCTATCACCTCCGCCTGGTTCCACTCATCATTCCCTTTCTCCCAATGTCCACCCTCGTCTCCTTTCCCACCCATCACCTCTCCCTGGTGCCTCTCCTCCGTCCCTTTATCCCAAAGTCTGCTCCTCTCCTTTTCCACCCATCACCTCCCCATGGTGCCTCTCTTCCTCCCCTTTCCCCAAAGTCCACTCTCCTCCCCTTTTTCACCCATCATCTCCCCTTGGTGACTCTCCTCCTTCCCTTTCTTCCAATGTCCACTGTCCTCTCCTTTTCCACGCATCACATCCCCCTGGTTCCTCTCCTCCTTCTCTTTCTCCCAATATTCACTCTCTTCCCCGTTTCCACACGTCCCCTCCCGCTAGTTCCACTCCTCCTTCCCTTTCTCCCATTGTCCACTCTCCTCTCCATTTCCACCCATCACTTCCCCCTGGTACCTCTGCTCCTTCCCTTTCTCACAATGTCCACTCTCATCTCCTTTTCCACCAATCACATTCCTCTGGCGCCTCTCCTCCCTCCCTTTTATCCCAATGTCCACTGTCCTCTCCTTTTCCTTCCATCACCTCCCCCTGGTGCCTCTCCTCCTCCCCTTCTCCAAAAGTCCACTCCTCTCCTTCTCTACCCATCACATCCCCCTGGTGGCTGTCCTCCTTCCCTTCCTCCCAATCTCCACTCCTCTCCTTCTCCACCCATCACTTCCCCTGGCGCCTCTCCGCCTTCCCTTTCTCCCAATGTCCACTCTCCTCTCTTTTTCTACCCTTCAGCTCCCCCTGGTGCCTCTCCTACATCCCTTTCTCCCAATGTCCACTCTCCTCTCTTTTTCCACCCATTACCTCCCTCGGGTGCCTCTCCTCCTTCCCTTTCGCACATTGTCCACTCTCCTCCCTTTTTCCACCCATCACATCCCCCTGGTGCCTCTCCTCCTTGCCTTTCTCAAAATGTCAACTCTCCACTCCTTTTCCACCCCTCACCACCCCTTGGTGCCTCTCTTCCTTCTCTTTCTCCCAATCTCCAATCTCTTCTCCTTTACCACCCATCACTTCCCCGTGGCGCCTCTCCTCCTTCCCTTTCTCCCAATGTCCACTGCTCTCCTTTTCCACCCATCACCTCCCACTGATCCGTCTCCTCCTTCCCTTTCTCCCAATGTCCACTGTCCTCTCCTTTTCCATCCATCACCTCCCCCTGGTGCCTCTCCTCCTTCCCTTTCTCCCAAAGTCCACTCCTATCCTTTTCCACCCATCACCTCCCACTTTTGCCTCTCCACCTTCCCTTCCTCCCAATGTCCACTCCTCTCCTTCTCCACCCATCACCTCCACCTGGTGCCTCTCCTCCTTCCTTTTCTCCCAATGTCAACTCCTCTACTTTTCCACCGTTCACCTCCCGCTGTTGCCTCTCCTACTTTCTTATCTCCCAAAGTCCACTCTTCTCCCCTTTTCCACCTATCACCTCCCCCGGTGACTCTACTCCTTCCCTTTCTCCCAATGTCCACTCCTCCCTTTTTCCACCCATCATCTCACACTGGCGCCTCTCCTCCTTCCCATTCTCACAATATCCACTCTCCTCCTCTTTTCCACACATCACCTCCCCCTGGTGCATCTCCTCCTGCCCTTTCTCCCAATCTCCACTCTGCTTTCCTTTTCCACCCATCACCTCCCCCTAGTGCCTCTCCTCCTTCCCTTTCTCCCAATGTCCACTCTCCTCCCCTTTTCCACCCATCACCGCCCACTGATCCGTCTCCTCCTTCCCTTTCTCACAATGTCCACTCTCCTCTCCTTTTCCACCCATCACATCCCTCTGGCGCCTCTCCTCCTTCCCTTTCTCCCAAAGTCCACTCCTCTCCTTTTCCACCCATCACCTCCCCCTGGTGCCTCTCCACCTTCCCTTCCTCCCAATGTCCACTCCTCTCCTTCTCCACCCATCACATCCCACTTGTGCCTCTCCAACTTCCCTTCCTCCCAATGTCCACTCCTCTCCTTCTCCACCCATCACCTCCACCTGGTGCCTCGCCTCCTTCCCTTTCTCCCAATGTCAACTCCTCTACTTTTCCACCGTTCACCTCCCGCTGTTGCCTCTCCTCCTTTCTTATCTCCCAATGTCCACTCTTCTCCCCGTTTCCACCTATCACCTCCCCCGGTGCCTCTACTCCTTCCCTTTCTCCCAGTGTCCATTCCTCCCTTTTTCCACCCATCACCTCACCCTGGAGCCTCTCCTCCTTCCCATTCTCACAATGTCCACTCTCCTCCTCTTTTTCACACATCACCTCCCCATGGTGCATCTCCTCCTGCCCTTTCTCCCAATCTCCACACTGCTTTCCTTTTCCACCCATCACCTCCCCCTAGTGCCTCTCCTCCTTCCCTGTCTCCCATTGTCCACTCTCCTCTCCATTTCCACCCATCACGTCCCCCTGGTACCTCTGCTCCTTCCCTTTCTCACAATGTCCACTCTCCTCTCCTTTTCCAACCATCACATTCCTCTGGCGCCTCTCCTCCTTCCCTTTCTTCCAATGTCCACTGCCCTCTCCTTTTCCACTCAGCACCTCCCCCTGGTGCCTCTCCTCCACCCCTACTCCAAAAGTCCACTCCTCTCCTTCTCTACCCATTACCTCCCCCTGGAGCCTCTCCTCCTTCCCTTTCTCCCAATGTCAACTCCTCTACTTTTCCACCGTTCACCTCCCGCTAGTGCCTCTCCTCCTTTCCTATCTCTCAATGCCCACACTAAACTCCTTTTCCACCCATCACTTCCCCTGGCGCCTCTCCGCCTTCCCTTTCTCCCAATGTCCACTCTCCTCTCTTTTTCTACCCTTCAGCTCCCCCTGGTGCCTCTCCTACATCCTTTTCTCCCAATGTCCACTCTCCTCTCCTTTTCCACCCATTACCTCCCTTTGTTGCCTCTCCTCCTTCCCTTTCGCACATTGTCCACTCTCCTCCCTTTTTCCACCCATCACATCCCCCTGGTGCCTCTCCTCCTAGCCATTCTCAAAGTGTCAACTCTCCACTCCTTTTCCACCACTCACCACCCCTTGGTGCCTCTCTTCCTTCCCTTTCTCCCAATGTCCAATCTCCTCTCCTTCACCACCCATCACTTCCCCGTGGCGCCTCTCCTCCTTCCCTTTCTCCCAATGCCCACTCCTCTCCTTTTCCACCCATCACCTCCCACTGATACGTCTCCTCCTTCCCTTTCTCCCATTGTCCACTCTCCTCCCCTTTTTCACCCATCATCTCCCCTTGATGACTCTCCTCCTTCCCTTTCTTCCAGTGTTCACTGTCCTCTCCTTTTCCACCCATCACATCCCCCTGCTTCCTCTCCTCCTTCTCTTTCTCCCAATATTCACTCTCCACCCCGTTTCCACACGTCACCTCCCGCTAGTTCCACTCCTCCTTCGCTTTCTCCCAATGTCCACTCTCCTCCCCTTTTCCACCCATCACCGCCCACTGATCCGTCTCCCCCTTCCCTTTCTCACAATTTCCACTCTCCTCTCCTTTTCCACCCATCACATACCTCTGGCGCCTCTCCTCCTTCCCTTTCTCCCAATGTCAACTCCTCTACTTTTCCACCGTTCACCTCCCGCTGTTGCCTCTCATCCTTTCTTATCTCCCAATGTCCACTCTTCTCCCCTTTTCCACCTATCACCTCCCCCGGTGCCTCTACTCCTTCCCATTCTCCCAATGTCAACTCCTCCCTTTTTCCACCCATCACCTCACCCTGGCGCCGCTCCTCCTTCCCATTCTCCCAATGTCCACTCTCCTCCTCTTTTCCCCCCCATCACCTCCACATGGTGCATCTCCTCCTGCCCTTTCTCCCAATCTCCACTCTGCTCTCCTTTTCCACCCATCACCTCCCCCTGGTGTCTCTCCACCTTCCCTTCCTCCCAATGTCCACTCCTCTCCTTCTCCACCCATCACCTCCCGCTAGTGCCTCTCCTCCTTCCCTTTCTCCCGTTGTCCACACTCCTCTCCTTTTCCACACATCACCTCCCCCTGGTCCCTCTCCTCCTTCCCATTCTCCCAAAGTCCACTCCTCTCCTTTCTCACCCATCACCTCCCCGTGGTGCCCCTTCTCCTTCCTTTTGTCTCAATGTCCACTGTCCTCTCCTTTTCCACCCATCACCTCCCCCTGGTGCCTCTCCTCCTTCCCTTTCTCCCAAAGTCCACTCTTATCCTCTTCACCCATCATCACCCCCATCTGGTGCCTCTCCTCCTTCCCTTTCTCCCAATGTCAACTCCTCTACTTTTCCACTGTTCACCTTCCGCTGTGGCCTCTCCTCCTTTCTTATCTCCCAATGTCCACTCTTCTCCCCTTTTCCACCTATCACCTCCCCCGGTGCCTCTACTCTTTCCCATTCTCCCAATGTCGACTCCTCCCTTTTTCCACCCATAACCTCACCCTGGCGCCTCTCCTCCTTCCCATTATCCCAATGTCCAATCTCCTCCTCTTTTCCCCACATCACCTCCCCCTGGTGCCTCTCCTCCTTCCCTTTCTCCCAATGTCAACTCCTCTACTTTTCCACCGTTCACCTCCCGCTGGTGCCTCTCCTCCTTTCCTATCTCCCAATGCCCACACTAATCTCCTTTTCCACCCATCACTTCCCCTGGCCCCCCTCCTCCTTCCCATTCGCCCAATGTCCACCCTCCTCTCTTTTTCATCCCTTCAGATCCCCCTGCTGCCTCTCCTCCTTCGCTTTATCCCAATGTCCACCGTCCTCCCCATTTCCATCCACAACTCCCTCTGGTGACTCTCCTCCTTCCCTTTCTCCCAATGTCCACTCTCCTCTCCTTTTCCACACATCATGTCCGCCTGGCGCCTCTCCTCCTTCCCTTTCTCCCATTGTCCACTTTCTTCTACTTTTCCACCCATCACCTCTCCCTGGTGCCTCTCCTCCGTCTCTTTCTAACATTGTCCACTCTACTCCCCTATTCCACCTATCACCTACCCCTGGTGCATCTCCTCCTACCATTTTTCCCAATGTCCACTCTCCTCTCCTTTTCCTCCCATCACCTCCACCTGGTACCTCTCCTCCTTCCTTTCTCTCATTATCCACTCTCCTCCACTTTTCCAGGCATCACCTACCCCAGGTGCCTCTCCTCCTTCCCTTTCTCTCAAAGTCCACTCCTCTCCTTTTCCACCCTTCACCTCCCACTGGTGCCTCTCCTCTGTCCCTTTCTCCCAATGTCCACTCCTCTCCTTTTCCACCCATCACCTCCCCCTGGTGCCTCTCCTCCTTCCCTTTCTCCCAATGTCCACTTCTCCCCTTTTCCACCGATCATCACCCGCTGGTTCCTTCACTTTCTCCCAACGTCCACTCTCCTCCCCTTTTCCACCAACCAACTCCACCTGATGGTTCTCCTCCTTCCCTTTCTCCCAATGTCCGTTCCCCTCCCGTTTTCCACCCACCAACTACCCCAGGTGTGTCTCCTCCTTGCCTTTCTCAAAATGTCCACTCTCTTCTCCTTTTCCACCTATCACCTCCCCCTAGTACCTCTCCTCCTTCCCTTTCTCCCAAAGTGCACTCTCCTATCCTTTTCCACCCATCACCTCCCCCTGGCGACTCTCCTCCTTTCCTTTCTCCCAATGTCCACTCTGCTCTCCTTTTCCACCCATCACCTCCCCCTGTTGCCTCTGCTTCTTCCCTTTCTCCCATTATCCACTCTCCTCCCCTTTTCCACACATCACCTCCCCCTGGTAACTCTCCTCCTTCACTTTCTCCCAAAGTCCACTCCTATCCTTTTCCACCCATCACCTCCCCCTGGTTCCTCACCTCCTTCCCTTCTCCCAATGTCAACTCCTCTACTTTTCCACCGTGCACCTCCCGCCGGTGCCTCTCCTCCTTCCCTTTCTCCCATTATCCACTCTCTTCCCCTTTTCCACCCATCACCTCCCCCTGGTGCCACTCCTCCTTCCCTTTCTCCCAATGTCCAATCTCCTCTCCTTTTCCACCCATCACCTCCCACTGATCCGTCTCCTCCTTCCCTTTCTCCCATTGTCCACTCTCCTCCCCTTTTTCACACATCATGTCCCCTTGGTGACTCTCCTCCTTCCCTTTCTTCCAATGTCCACTGTCCTCTCCTTTTCCACCCATCACATCCCCCTGGTTGCTCTCCTCCTTCTCTTTCTCCCAATATTCACTCTGCTCCCCGTTTCCACATGTCACTTCCCACTATTCCACTCCTCCTTCCCTTTCTCCCAATGTCCACTCTCCTCCCCTTTTCCACCCATCACCTCCCAATGATCCGTCTCCTCCTTCCCTTTCTACCATTGTCCACTCTCCTCTCCATTTCCACCCATCACTTCCCCCTGGTACCTCTGCTCCTTCCCTTTCTCACAATGTCCACTCTCCTCCCCTTTTCCACCCATCACATTCCTCTGGCGCCTCTCCTCCTTCCCTTTTTCCCAATGTCCACTCTCCTCTCCTTTTCCTTCCATCACCTCACCCTGGTGCCTCTCCTCCTTCCCTTTCTCCCAAAGTCCACTCCTATGCTTTTCCACCCATCACCTCCCCCTTGTGCCTCTCCACCTTCCCTTCCTCCCAATGTCCACTCCTCTCCTTCCCCACCCATCACCTCCCCCTGGTGCCTCTCCTCCTTCCCTTTCTCCCAATGTCAACTCCTCTACTTTTCCACCGTTCACCTCCCGCTGCTGCCTCTCCTCCTTTCTTATCACCCAATGTCCACTCTTCTCCCCTTTTCCACCTATCACCTCCCCCGGTGCCTCTAATCCTTCCCTTTCTCCAAATGTCCACTCCTCCCTTTTTCCACCCATCACCTCACCCTGGCGCCTCTCCTCCTTCCCATTCTCACAATGTCCACTCTCCTCCTCTTTTCCCCACATCACCTCCCCCTGGTGCATCTCATCCTGCCCTTTCTCCCAATCTCCACTCTGCTCTCCTTTTCCACCCATCACCTCCCCCAAGGGCCTTTCCTCCTTCCCATTCTCCCACAGTCCACTCCTCCCTTTTTCACCAATCACCTCCCCCTGGTGCCTCTCCTCCTTCCTTTTCTCCCAATGTCCACCCCTCTCCTTTTCCACCCATCACCTCACACTGATCCGTCTCCTCCTTCCCTTTCTCCCAATGTCCACTATCCTCCCCTTTTTCACCCATCATCTCCCCTTGGTGACTCTCCTCCGTCCCTTTCTTCCAATGTCCACTGTCCTCTCCTTTTCCACCCATCACATCCCCCTGGTTCCTCTCCTCCTTCTCTTTCTCCCAATATTCACTCTCCTCCCCGTTTCCACACGTCACCTCCCGCTAGTTCCACTCCTCCTTCCCTTTCTCGCAATGTCCACTCTCCTCCCCTTTTCCACCCAGCACCTCCTCCTGGTGCCTCTCCTCCTTCCCTTCTCCAAAAGTCCTCTCCTCTCCTTTTCTAACCATCACCTCCCCCTGGTACCTGTCCTCCCTCCCTTCTTCCCAATGTCCACTCCTCTCCTTCTCCACCCATTACCTCCCCCTGGAGCCTTTCCTCCTTCCCTTTCTCCCAACGTCAACTCCTCTACTTTTCCACCGTTCACCTCCCGCTAGTGCCTCTCCTCCTTTCCTATCTCCCAATGCCCACACTAATCTCCTTTTCCACCCATCACTTCCCCTGGCGCCTCTCCGCCTTCCCTTTCTCCCAATGTCCACTCTCCTCTCTTTTTCTACCCTTCAGCTCCCCCTGGTGCTTCTCCTACATCCCTTTCTCCCAATGTCCACTCTCCTCTCCTTTTCCACCCATTACCTCCCTCGGGTGCCTCTCCTCCTTCCCTTTCGCACATTGTCCACTCTCCTCCCTTTTTCCACCCATCACATCCCCCTGGTGCCTCTCCTCCTTGGCTTTCTCAAAATGTCAACTCTCCACTCCTTTTGCACCCATCACATCCCCCTGCTTCCTCTCCTCCTTCTCTTTCTCCTAATATTCACTCTCCACCCCGTTTATACACGTCACCTCCCGCTGGTTACACTCCTCCTTCCCTTTCTCCCAATGTCCACTCTCCTCCCCTTTTCCACCCATCACCTCCCACTGATCCGTCTCCTACATCCCTTTCTCCCATTTTCAACTCTCCTCTCCATTTCCACCCATCACTTCCCCCGGTGCCTCTTCTCCTTCCCTTTCTCACAATGTCCACTCTCCTCTCCTTTTCCACCCATCAAATCCCTCTGACGCCTCTCCTCCTTCCCTTTTTACCAATGTCCAATCTCCTCTCCTTTTCCACCCATCACCTACCCCTGGTGCCTCTCCACCTTCCCTTCCTCACAATGTCCACTCCTCTCCTTCTCCACCCATCACCTCCCCCTGGTGCCTCTCCTCCTTCCCTTTCTCCCAATGTCAACTCCTCTAATTTTCCACCGTTCACCTCCCGCTGTTGCCTCTCCTTCTTTCTTATTTCCCAATGTCCACTCTTCTCCCCTTTTCCACCTATCACCTCCCCCGGTGCCTCTACTCCTTCCCATTCTCCCAATGTCCACTCCTCCCTTTTTCCACCCATCACCTCACCCTGGCGCCTCTCCTCCTTCCCATTATCCCAATGTCCACTCTCCTCCTCTTTTCCCCACATCACCTCCCCCGGTGCATCTCCTCCTGCCCTTTCTCCCAATCTCCACTCTGCTCTCCTTATCCACCCATCACCTCCCCCAAGGGCCTCTCCTCCTTCCCTTTCTCCCATTGTCCACACTCCTCCCCTTTTCCACACATCACCTCCCCCGGTCCCTTTCCTCCTTCCCATTCTCCCAAAGTCCACTCCTCCCTTTTTCACCCATCACCTCCCCCAAGGGCCTCTCCTCCTTCCCTTTCTCCCATTGTCCACTCTCCTCCCCTTTTTCACCCATCATCTCCCCTTGGTGACTCTCCTCCTTCCCTTTCTTCCAATGTCCACTGTTCTCTCCTTTTCCACCCATCACATCCCCCTGGTTCCTCTCTTCCTTCTCTTTCTCCCAATATTCACTCTCCTCCCCGTTTCCACACGTCACCTCCCGCTAGTTCCACTCCTCCTTCCCTTTCTCCCAATGTCCACTCTCCTCCCCTTTTCCACCCATCACCTCCCCATGGTGCCTCTCCTCCTTCCCTTCTCCAAAAGTCCACTCCTCTCCTTTTCTACCCATCACCTCCAACTGGTGCCTCTCCTCCTTCCCTTTCTCGCAATGTCAACTCCTCTACATTGCCACCGTTCACCTCCCGCTGGTGCCTCCCCTCCTTTCCTATCTCCCAATGCCCACACTAATCTCCTTTTCCACCCATCACTTCCCCTGGCCCCTCTGCTCCTTCCCTTTCTCCCAATGTCCACCCTCCTCTCTTTTTCAACCCTTCAGATCCGCCTGGTGCCTCTCCTCCTTCGCTTTATCCCAATGTCCACCGTCCTCCCCATTTCCACCCACAACTCCCCCTGGTGACTCTCCTCCTTCCCTTTCTCCCAATGTCCACTCTCCTCTCCTTTTCCACACATCATGTCCGCCTGGCGCCTCTCCTCCTTCCCTTTCTCCCATTGTCCACTTTCTTCTACTTTTCCACCCATCACCTCTCCCTGGTGCCTCTCCTCCGTCTCTTTCTAACATTGTGTACTCTCCTCCCCTATTCCACCTATCACCTACCCCAGGTGCCTCTCCTCCTTCCCTTTCTCCCAAAGTCCACTCCTCTCCTTTTCCACCCATCACCTCCCCCTGGTGCCTCTCCTCCTTCCCTTTCTCCCAATGTCCACTTCTCCCCTTTTCCACCGATCATCACCCGCTGGTTCCTTCACTTTCTCCCAATGTCCACTCTCCTCCCCTTTTCCACCAATCAAATCCACCTGATGGTCCTCCTCCTTCCCTTTCTCCCAATGTCCGCTCTGCTCCTCTTTTCCACCCACCAACTACCCCTGGTGTCTCTCCTCCTTGCCTTTCTCCCAATATCCGCTCTCCTCTCCTTTTCCACCCATTACTTCCCTCGGGTGCCTCTCCTCATTCCCTTTCTCACATTGTCCACTCTCCTCCCCTTTTCCACCCATCACCTCCCCCTGGTGACTCTCCTCCTTGCCTTTCTCAAAATGTCCAGTCTCTTCTCCCTTTCACCCATCACATCCCCCTAGTACCACTCCTCCTTCCCTTTCTCCCAAAGTGCACTCTCCTATCCTTTTCCACCCATCACCTCCCCCTGGCGCCTCTCCTCCTTCCCTTTCTCCCAATGTCCACTCTGCTCTCCGTTTCCACCCATCACCTCCTCCTGTTGCCTCTGCTTCTTCCCTTTCTCCCATTATCCACTCTCCTCCCCTTTTCCACACATCACCTCCCCCTAGTAACTCTCCTCCTTCACTTTTTCCCAAAGTCCACTCCTATCCTTTCCCACCCATCACCTCCCCCTGGTTCCTCTCCTCCTTCCCTTTCCCCCACTGTCCACTCTCCTCTCCTTTTCCACCTATCACCTCCCCCTGGTGCATCTCCTCCTTCCCTTTTTCCCAATGTCCACTCTCCTCTCCTTTTCCTCCCATCACCTCCACCTGGTGCCTCTCCTCCTTCCTTTCACTCATTATCCACTCTCCTCCATTTTTCCACCCATCACCTACTCCTGGTGCCTCTCCTCCTTCCCTTTCTCCCAAAGTCCACTCCTCTCCTTTTCCACCCTTCACCTCCCACTGGTGCCTCTCCTCCTTCCCTTTCTCCCAATCTCCACCCTACTCTCCTTTTCCACCCTTCAACCCCCCCTGGTGCCTCTCCGCATTCGCTTTCTCCCAATGTCCACCATCCTCCCCTTTTCCACCCACCAACTCCCCCTGGTGACTCTCCTCCTTCCCTTTCTCCCAATGTCCACTCTCCTCTCCTTTTCCGCACATCATGTCCGCCTGGTGCCTCTCATCCTTCCCTTTCCCCCACTGTCCACTCTCCTCTCCTTTTCCACCTATCACCTCTCCCTGGTGCCTCTCCTCCTTCCTTTCACTCATTATCCACTCTCCTCCATTTTTCCACCCATCACCTACTCCTGGTGCCTCTCCTCCTTCCCTTTCTCCCAAAGTCCACTCCTCTCCTTTTCCACCCTTCACCTCCCACTGGTGCCTCTCCTCCTTCCCTTTCTCCCACTCTCCACTCTCCTCTCATTTTCCACCCATCACCTCCCACGGGTGCTTCTATGCTTTCCCTTTCTCACATTGTCCACTCTCCTCCCTTTTTCCACCCATCATCGTCCCATGGTGCCTCTGCTCCTTGCCTTTCTCCCAATGTCCAACCTCCTCTCCTTTTCGACCCATCACCTCCGCCTGGTTCCACTCATCATTCCCTTTCTCCCAATGTCCACCCTCCTCTCCTTTCCCACCCATCACCTCTCCCTGGTGCCTCTCCTCCGTCCCTTTATCCCATTGCCCCTCTCTTCTCCTTTTCCTCCCATCACCTCCACCTGGTACCTCTCCTCTTTCCTTTCTCTCATTATCCACTCTCCTCCACTTTTCCAGGCATCACCTACCCCAGGTGCCTCTCCTCCTTCCCTTTCTCTCAAAGTCCACTCCTCTCCTTTTCCACCCTTCACCTCCCACTGGCGCCTCTCCTCCTTCCCTTTCTCCCAATGTCCACTCTACTGTCTTTTTCCACCCTTCAGCTCCCCCTGGTGCCTCTCCTCTGTCCCTTTCTCCCAATGTCCACTCCTCTCCTTTTCCACCCATCACCTCCCCCTGGTGCCTCTCCTCCTTCCCTTTCTCCCAATGTCCACTTCTCCCCTTTTCCACCGATCATCACCCGCTGGTTCCTTCACTTTCTCCCAACGTCCACTCTCCTCCCCTTTTCCACCAACCAACTCCACCTGATGGTTCTCCTCCTTCCCTTTCTCCCAATGTCCGTTCTCCTCCCGTTTTCCACCCACCAACTACCCCTGGTGTGTCTCCTCCTTGCCTTTCTCAAAATGTCCACTCTCTTCTCCTTTTCCACCCATCACCTCCCCCTAGTACCTCTCCTCCTTCCCTTTCTCCCAAAGTGCACTCTCCTATCCTTTTCCACCCATCACCTCCCCCTGGCGACTCTCCTCCTTTCCTTTCTCCCAATGTCCACTCTGCTCTCCTTTTCCACCCATCACCTCCCCCTGTTGCCTCTGCTTCTTCCCTTTCTCCCATTATCCACTCTCCTCCCCTTTTCCACACATCACCTCCCCCTGGTAACTCTCCTCCTTCACTTCCTCCCAAAGTCCACTCCTATCCTTTTCCACCCATCACCTCCCCCTGGTTCCTCACCTCCTTCCCTTCTCCCAATGTCAACTCCTCTACTTTTCCACCGTGCACCTCCCGCCGGTGCCTCTCCTCCTTCCCTTTCTCCCATTATCCACTCTCTTCCCCTTTTCCACCCATCACCTCCCCCTGGTGCCACTCCTCCTTCCCTTTCTCCCAATGTCCAATCTCCTCTCCTTTTCCACCCATCACCTCCCACTGATCCGTCTCCTCCTTCCCTTTCTCCCATTGTCCACTCTCCTCCCCTTTTTCACACATCATCTCCCCTTGGTGACTCTCCTCCTTCCCTTTCTTCCAATGTCCACTGTCCTCTCCTTTTCCACCCATCACATCCCCCTGGTTGCTCTCCTCCTTCTCTTTCTCCCAATATTCACTCTGCTCCCCGTTTCCACATGTCACCTCCCACTATTCCATTCCTCCTTCCCTTTCTCCCAATGTCCACTCTCCTCCCCTTTTCCACCCATCACCTCCCACTGATCCGTCTCCTACATCCCTTTCTCCCATTTTCAACTCTCCTCTCCATTTCCACCCATCACTTCCCCCTGGTGCCTCTTCTCCTTCCCTTTCTCACAATGTCCACTCTCCTCTCCTTTTCCACCCATCAAATCCCTCTGACGCCTCTCCTCCTTCCCTTTTTACCAATGTCCAATCTCCTCTCCTTTTCCACCCATCACCTACCCCTGGCGCCTCTCCTCCTTCCCTTTCTCCCAATGTCCACTCTGCTCTCCGTTTCCACCCATCACCTCCTCCTGTTGCCTCTGCTTCTTCCCTTTCTCCCATTATCCACTCTCCTCCCCTTTTCCACACATCACCTCCCCCTAGTAACTCTCCTCCTTCCCTTTCTCCCAATGTCCACTCCTCTCCTTTTCCGCACATCACATCCCGCTGGATCCTCTCCTCCTTCCCTTTCACCCAATATTCACTCTCCTCCCCGTTGCCACAAGTCACCTCCCGCTAATTCCACTCAACCTTCCCTTTCTCCCAATGTCCACTCTCCTCTCCTTCTCCACCCATTACGTCTCCCTGGTGCCTCTCCTCCTTCCCTTTCTCCCAATGTCAACTCCTCTACTATTCAACCGTTCACCTCCCATTGGTGCCTCTGCTCCTTTCCTATCTCCCAATGCCAACACTAAGCTCGTTTTCCACCGATCACTTCCCCTAACCCCTCTCCTCCTTCCCTTTCTCCCAATCTCCACCCTACTCTCCTTTTCCACCCTTCAACCCCCCCTGGTGCCTCTCCGCATTCGCTTTATCCCAATGTCCACCATCCTCCCCTTTTCCACCCACCAACTCCCCCTGGTGACTCTCCTCCTTCCCTTTCTCCCAATGTCCACTCTCCTCTCCTTTTCCGCACATCATGTCCGCCTGGTGCCTCACATCCTTCCCTTTCCCCCACTGTCCACTCTCCTCTCCTTTTCCACCCACCAACTCCCCCTGGTGACTCTCCTCCTTCCCTTTCTCCCAATGTCCACTCTCCTCTCCTTTTCCGCACATCATGTCCGCCTGGTGCCTCTCATCCTTCCCTTTCCCCCACTGTCCACTCTCCTCTCCTTTTCCACCTATCACCTCCCCCTGGTGCATCTCCTCCTTCCCTTTTTCCCAATGTCCACTCTCCTCTCCTTTTCCTCCCATCACCTCCACCTGGTGCCTCTCCTCCTTCCTTTCACTCATTATCCACTCTCCTCCATTTTTCCACCCATCACCTACTCCTGGTGCCTCTCCTCCTTCCCTTTCTCCCAAAGTCCACTCCTCTCCTTTTCCACCCTTCACCTCCCACTGGTGCCTCTCCTCCTTCCCTTTCTCCCAATCTCCACCCTACTCTCCTTTTCCACCCTTCAACCCCCCCCTGGTGCCTCTCCGCATTCGCTTTCTCCCAATGTCCACCATCCTCCCCTTTTCCACCCACCAACTCCCCCTGGTGACTCTCCTCCTTCCCTTTCTCCCAATGTCCACTCTCCTCTCCTTTTCCGCACATCATGTCCGCCTGGTGCCTCTCATCCTTCCCTTTCCCCCACTGTCCACTCTCCTCTCCTTTTCCACCTATCACCTCTCCCTGGTGCCTCTCCTCCTTCCTTTCACTCATTATCCACTCTCCTCCATTTTTCCACCCATCACCTACTCCTGGTGCCTCTCCTCCTTCCCTTTCTCCCAAAGTCCACTCCTCTCCTTTTCCACCCTTCACCTCCCACTGGTGCCTCTCCTCCTTCCCTTTCTCCCACTCTCCACTCTCCTCTCATTTTCCACCCATCACCTCCCACGGGTGCTTCTATGCTTTCCCTTTCTCACATTGTCCACTCTCCTCCCTTTTTCCACCCATCATCGTCCCATGGTGCCTCTGCTCCTTGCCTTTCTCCCAATGTCCAACCTCCTCTCCTTTTCGACCCATCACCTCCGCCTGGTTCCACTCATCATTCCCTTTCTCCCAATGTCCACCCTCCTCTCCTTTCCCACCCATCACCTCTCCCTGGTGCCTCTCCTCCGTCCCTTTATCCCATTGCCCCTCTCCTCTCCTTTTCCTCCCATCACCTCCACCTGGTACCTCTCCTCCTTCCTTTCTCTCATTATCCACTCTCCTCCACTTTTCCAGGCATCACCTACCCCAGGTGCCTCTCCTCCTTCCCTTTCTCTCAAAGTCCACTCCTCTCCTTTTCCACCCTTCACCTCCCACTGGCGCCTCTCCTCCTTCCCTTTCTCCCAATGTCCACTCTACTGTCTTTTTCCACCCTTCAGCTCCCCCTGGTGCCTCTCCTCTGTCCCTTTCTCCCAATGTCCACTCCTCTCCTTTTCCACCCATCACCTCCCCCTGGTGCCTCTCCTCCTTCCCTTTCTCCCAATGTCCACTTCTCCCCTTTTCCACCGATCATCACCCGCTGGTTCCTTCACTTTCTCCCAACGTCCACTCTCCTCCCCTTTTCCACCAACCAACTCCACCTGATGGTTCTCCTCCTTCCCTTTCTCCCAATGTCCGTTCTCCTCCCGTTTTCCACCCACCAACTACCCCTGGTGTGTCTCCTCCTTGCCTTTCTCAAAATGTCCACTCTCTTCTCCTTTTCCACCCATCACCTCCCCCTAGTACCTCTCCTCCTTCCCTTTCTCCCAAAGTGCACTCTCCTATCCTTTTCCACCCATCACCTTCCCCTGGCGACTCTCCTCCTTTCCTTTCTCCCAATGTCCACTCTGCTCTCCTTTTCCACCCATCACCTCCCCCTGTTGCCTCTGCTTCTTCCCTTTCTCCCATTATCCACTCTCCTCCCCTTTTCCACACATCACCTCCCCCTGGTAACTCTCCTCCTTCACTTCCTCCCAAAGTCCACTCCTATCCTTTTCCACCCATCACCTCCCCCTGGTTCCTCACCTCCTTCCCTTCTCCCAATGTCAACTCCTCTACTTTTCCACCGTGCACCCCCAGCCGGTGCCTCTCCTCCTTCCCTTTCTCCCATTATCCACTCTCTTCCCCTTTTCCACCCATCACCTCCCCCTGGTGCCACTCCTCCTTCCCTTTCTCCCAATGTCCAATCTCCTCTCCTTTTCCACCCATCACCTCCCACTGATCCGTCTCCTCCTTCCCTTTCTCCCATTGTCCACTCTCCTCCCCTTTTTCACACATCATCTCCCCTTGGTGACTCTCCTCCTTCCCTTTCTTCCAATGTCCACTGTCCTCTCCTTTTCCACCCATCACATCCCCCTGGTTGCTCTCCTCCTTCTCTTTCTCCCAATATTCACTCTGCTCCCCGTTTCCACATGTCACCTCCCACTATTCCACTCCTCCTTCCCTTTCTCCCAATGTCCACTCTCCTCCCCTTTTCCACCCATCACCTCCCAATGATCCGTCTCCTCCTTCCCTTTCTACCATTGTCCACTCTCCTCTCCATTTCCACCCATCACTTCCCCCTGGTACCTCTGCTCCTTCCCTTTCTCACAATGTCCACTCTCCTCCCCTTTTCCACCCATCACATTCCTCTGGCGCCTCTCCTCCTTCCCTTTTTCCCAATGTCCACTCTCCTCTCCTTTTCCTTCCATCACCTCACCCTGGTGCCTCTCCTCCTTCCCTTTCTCCCAAAGTCCACTCCTATGCTTTTCCACCCATCACCTCCCCCTTGTGCCTCTCCACCTTCCCTTCCTCCCAATGTCCACTCCTCTCCTTCCCCACCCATCACCTCCCCCTGGTGCCTCTCCTCCTTCCCTTTCTCCCAATGTCAACTCCTCTACTTTTCCACCGTTCACCTCCCGCTGCTGCCTCTCCTCCTTTCTTATCTCCCAATGTCCACTCTTCTCCCCTTTTCCACCTATCACCTCCCCCGGTGCCTCTAATCCTTCCCTTTCTCCAAATGTCCACTCCTCCCTTTTTCCACCCATCACCTCACCCTGGCGCCTCTCCTCCTTCCCATTCTCACAATGTCCACTCTCCTCCTCTTTTCCCCACATCACCTCCCCCTGGTGCATCTCATCCTGCCCTTTCTCCCAATCTCCACTCTGCTCTCCTTTTCCACCCATCACCTCCCCCAAGGGCCTTTCCTCCTTCCCATTCTCCCACAGTCCACTCCTCCCTTTTTCACCAATCACCTCCCCCTGGTGCCTCTCCTCCTTCCTTTTCTCCCAATGTCCACCCCTCTCCTTTTCCACCCATCACCTCACACTGATCCGTCTCCTCCTTCCCTTTCTCCCATTGTCCACTATCCTCCCCTTTTTCACCCATCATCTCCCCTTGGTGACTCTCCTCCGTCCCTTTCTTCCAATGTCCACTGTCCTCTCCTTTTCCACCCATCACATCCCCCTGGTTCCTCTCCTCCTTCTCTTTCTCCCAATATTCACTCTCCTCCCCGTTTCCACACGTCACCTCCCGCTAGTTCCACTCCTCCTTCCCTTTCTCGCAATGTCCACTCTCCTCCCCTTTTCCACCCAGCACCTCCTCCTGGTGCCTCTCCTCCTTCCCTTCTCCAAAAGTCCTCTCCTCTCCTTTTCTAACCATCACCTCCCCCTGGTACCTGTCCTCCCTCCCTTCTTCCCAATGTCCACTCCTCTCCTTCTCCACCCATTACCTCCCCCTGGAGCCTTTCCTCCTTCCCTTTCTCCCAACGTCAACTCCTCTACTTTTCCACCGTTCACCTCCCGCTAGTGCCTCTCCTCCTTTCCTATCTCCCAATGCCCACACTAATCTCCTTTTCCACCCATCACTTCCCCTGGCGCCTCTCCGCCTTCCCTTTCTCCCAATGTCCACTCTCCTCTCTTTTTCTACCCTTCAGCTCCCCCTGGTGCTTCTCCTACATCCCTTTCTCCCAATGTCCACTCTCCTCTCCTTTTCCACCCATTACCTCCCTCGGGTGCCTCTCCTCCTTCCCTTTCGCACATTGTCCACTCTCCTCCCTTTTTCCACCCATCACATCCCCCTGGTGCCTCTCCTCCTTGGCTTTCTCAAAATGTCAACTCTCCACTCCTTTTGCACCCATCACATCCCCCTGCTTCCTCTCCTCCTTCTCTTTCTCCTAATATTCACTCTCCACCCCGTTTATACACGTCACCTCCCGCTAGTTACACTCCTCCTTCCCTTTCTCCCAATGTCCACTCTCCTCCCCTTTTCCACCCATCACCTCCCACTGATCCGTCTCCTACATCCCTTTCTCCCATTTTCAACTCTCCTCTCCATTTCCACCCATCACTTCCCCCTGGTGCCTCTTCTCCTTCCCTTTCTCACAATGTCCACTCTCCTCTCCTTTTCCACCCATCAAATCCCTCTGACGCCTCTCCTCCTTCCCTTTTTACCAATGTCCAATCTCCTCTCCTTTTCCACCCATCACCTACCCCTGGTGCCTCTCCACCTTCCCTTCCTCACAATGTCCACTCCTCTCCTTCTCCACCCATCACCTCCCCCTGGTGCCTCTCCTCCTTCCCTTTCTCCCAATGTCAACTCCTCTAATTTTCCACCGTTCACCTCCCGCTGTTGCCTCTCCTTCTTTCTTATCTCCCAATGTCCACTCTTCTCCCCTTTTCCACCTATCACCTCCCCCGGTGCCTCTACTCCTTCCCATTCTCCCAATGCCCACTCCTCCCTTTTTCCACCCATCACCTCACCCTGGCGCCTCTCCTCCTTCCCATTATCCCAATGTCCACTCTCCTCCTCTTTTCCCCACATCACCTCCCCCGGTGCATCTCCTCCTGCCCTTTCTCCCAATCTCCACACTCCTCCCCTTTTCCACACATCACCTCCCCCGGTCCCTTTCCTCCTTCCCATTCTCCCAAAGTCCACTCCTCCCTTTTTCACCCATCACCTCCCCCTGGTGCCTCTCCTCCTTCCCTTTCTCCCAATGTCCACCCCTCTCCTTTTCCACCCATCACCTCCCACTGATCCGTCTCCTCCTTCCCTTTCTCCCATTGTCCACTCTCCTCCCCTTTTTCACCCATCATCTCCCCTTGGTGACTCTCCTCCTTCCCTTTCTTCCAATGTCCACTGTCCTCTCCTTTTCCACCCATCACATCCCCCTGGTTCCTCTCTTCCTTCTCTTTCTCCCAATATTCACTCTCCTCCCCGTTTCCACACGTCACCTCCCGCTAGTTCCACTCCTCCTTCCCTTTCTCCCAATGTCCACTCTCCTCCCCTTTTCCACCCATCACCTCCCCATGGTGCCTCTCCTCCTTCCCTTCTCCAAAAGTCCACTCCTCTCCTTTTCTACCCATCACCTCCCCCTGGTGCCTCTCCTCCTTCCCTTTCTCGCAATGTCAACTCCTCTACATTGCCACCGTTCACCTCCCGCTGGTGCCTCCCCTCCTTTCCTATCTCCCAATGCCCACACTAATCTCCTTCTCCACCCATCACTTCCCCTGGCCCCTCTGCTCCTTCCCTTTCTCCCAATGTCCACCCTCCTCTCTTTTTCAACCCTTCAGATCCGCCTGGTGCCTCTCCTCCTTCGCTTTATCCCAATGTCCACCGTCCTCCCCATTTCCACCCACAACTCCCCCTGGTGACTCTCCTCCTTCCCTTTCTCCCAATGTCCACTCTCCTCTCCTTTTCCACACATCATGTCCGCCTGGCGCCTCTCCTCCTTCCCTTTCTCCCATTGTCCACTTTCTTCTACTTTTCCACCCATCACCTCTCCCTGGTGCCTCTCCTCCGTCTCTTTCTAACATTGTGTACTCTCCTCCCCTATTCCACCTATCACCTACCCCAGGTGCCTCTCCTCCTTCCCTTTCTCCCAAAGTCCACTCCTCTCCTTTTCCACCCTTCACCTCCCACTGGCGCCTCTCTTCCTTCCCTTTCTCCCAATGTCCACTCCTCTCCTTTTCCACCCATCACCTCCCCCTGGTGCCTCTCCTCCTTCCCTTTCTCCCAATGTCCACTTCCCCCTTTTCCACCGATCATCACCCGCTGGTTCCTTCACTTTCTCCCAATGTCCACTCTCCTCCCCTTTTCCACCAATCAAATCCACCTGATGGTCCCCCTCCTTCCCTTTCTCCCAATGTCCGCTCTGCTCCTCTTTTCCACCCACCAACTACCCCTGGTGTCTCTCCTCCTTGCCTTTCTCCCAATATCCGCTCTCCTCTCCTTTTCCACCCATTACTTCCCTCGGGTGCCTCTCCTCATTCCCTTTCTCACATTGTCCACTCTCCTCCCCTTTTCCACCCATCACCTCCCCCTGGTGACTCTCCTCCTTGCCTTTCTCAAAATGTCCAGTCTCTTCTCCCTTTCACCCATCACATCCCCCTAGTACCACTCCTCCTTCCCTTTCTCCCAAAGTGCACTCTCCTATCCTTTTCCACCCATCACCTCCCCCTGGCGCCTCTCCTCCTTCCCTTTCTCCCAATGTCCACTCTGCTCTCCGTTTCCACCCATCACCTCCTCCTGTTGCCTCTGCTTCTTCCCTTTCTCCCATTATCCACTCTCCTCCCCTTTTCCACACATCACCTCCCCCTAGTAACTCTCCTCCTTCACTTTTTCCCAAAGTCCACTCCTATCCTTTCCCACCCATCACCTCCCCCTGGTTCCTCTCCTCCTTCCCTTTCTCCCAATGTCCACTCCTCTCCTTTTCCGCACATCACATCCCGCTGGATCCTCTCCTCCTTCCCTTTCACCCAATATTCACTCTCCTCCCCGTTGCCACAAGTCACCTCCCGCTAATTCCACTCAACCTTCCCTTTCTCCCAATGTCCACTCTCCTCTCCTTCTCCACCCATTACGTCTCCCTGGTGCCTCTCCTCCTTCCCTTTCTCCCAATGTCAACTCCTCTACTATTCAACCGTTCACCTCCCACTGGTGCCTCTGCTCCTTTCCTATCTCCCAATGCCAACACTAAGCTCGTTTTCCACCGATCACTTCCCCTAACCCCTCTCCTCCTTCCCTTTCTCCCAATCTCCACCCTACTCTCCTTTTCCACCCTTCAACCCCCCCTGGTGCCTCTCCACATTCGCTTTATCCCAATGTCCACCATCCTCCCCTTTTCCACCCACCAACTCCCCCTGGTGACTCTCCTCCTTCCCTTTCTCCCAATGTCCACTCTCCTCTCCTTTTCCGCACATCATGTCCGCCTGGTGCCTCTCATCCTTCCCTTTCCCCCACTGTCCACTCTCCTCTCCTTTTCCACCCACCAACTCCCCCTGGTGACTCTCCTCCTTCCCTTTCTCCCAATGTCCACTCTCCTCTCCTTTTCCGCACATCATGTCCGCCTGGTGCCTCTCATCCTTCCCTTTCCCCCACTGTCCACTCTCCTCTCCTTTTCCACCTATCACCTCCCCCTGGTGCATCTCCTCCTTCCCTTTTTCCCAATGTCCGCTCTCCTCTCCTTTTCCACCCATCACCTCCCTCTGGTGACTCTCCTCCTTGCCTTTCTCAAAATGTCCAGTCTCTTCTCCCTTTCACCCATCACATCCCCCTAGTACCACTCCTCCTTCCCTTTCTCCCAAAGTGCACTCTCCTATCCTTTTCCACCCATCACCTCCCCCTGGCGCCTCTCCTCCTTCCCTTTCTCCCAATGTCCACTCTGCTCTCCGTTTCCACCCATCACCTCCTCCTGTTGCCTCTGCTTCTTCCCTTTCTCCCATTATCCACTCTCCTCCCCTTTTCCACACATCACCTCCCCCTAGTAACTCTCCTCCTTCACTTTTTCCCAAAGTCCACTCCTATCCTTTCCCACCCATCACCTCCCCCTGGTTCCTCTCCTCCTTCCCTTTCTCCCAATGTCCACTCCTCTCCTTTTCCGCACATCACATCCCGCTGGATCCTCTCCTCCTTCCCTTTCACCCAATATTCACTCTCCTCCCCGTTGCCACAAGTCACCTCCCGCTAATTCCACTCAACCTTCCCTTTCTCCCAATGTCCACTCTCCTCTCCTTCTGCACCCATTACGTCTCCCTGGTGCCTCTCCTCCTTCTCTTTCTCCCAATGTCAACTCCTCTACTATTCAACCGTTCACCTCCCACTGGTGCCTCTGCTCCTTTCCTATCTCCCAATGCCAACACTAAGCTCGTTTTCCACCGATCACTTCCCCTAACCCCTCTCCTCCTTCCCTTTCTCCCAATCTCCACCCTACTCTCCTTTTCCACCCTTCAACCCCCCCTGGTGCCTCTCCGCATTCGCTTTATCCCAAGGTCCACCATCCTCCCCTTTTCCACCCACCAACTCCCCCTGGTGACTCTCCTCCTTCCCTTTCTCCCAATGTCCACTCTCCTCTCCTTTTCCGCACATCATGTCCGCCTGGTGCCTCTCATCCTTCCCTTTCCCCCACTGTCCACTCTCCTCTCCTTTTCCACCCACCAACTCCCCCTGGTGACTCTCCTCCTTCCCTTTCTCCCAATGTCCACTCTCCTCTCCTTTTCCGCACATCATGTCCGCCTGGTGCCTCTCATCCTTCCCTTTCCCCCACTGTCCACTCTCCTCTCCTTTTCCACCTATCACCTCTCCCTGGTGCCTCTCCTCCTTCCTTTCACTCATTATCCACTCTCCTCCATTTTTCCACCCATCACCTACTCCTGGTGCCTCTCCTCCTTCCCTTTCTCCCAAAGTCCACTCCTCTCCTTTTCCACCCTTCACCTCCCACTGGTGCCTCTCCTCCTTCCCTTTCTCCCAATCTCCACCCTACTCTCCTTTTCCACCCTTCAACCCCCCCTGGTGCCTCTCCGCATTCGCTTTCTCCCAATGTCCACCATCCTCCCCTTTTCCACCCACCAACTCCCCCTGGTGACTCTCCTCCTTCCCTTTCTCCCAATGTCCACTCTCCTCTCCTTTTCCGCACATCATGTCCGCCTGGTGCCTCTCATCCTTCCCTTTCCCCCACTGTCCACTCTCCTCTCCTTTTCCACCTATCACCTCTCCCTGGTGCCTCTCCTCCTTCCTTTCACTCATTATCCACTCTCCTCCATTTTTCCACCCATCACCTACTCCTGGTGCCTCTCCTCCTTCCCTTTCTCCCAAAGTCCACTCCTCTCCTTTTCCACCCTTCACCTCCCACTGGTGCCTCTCCTCCTTCCCTTTCTCCCACTCTCCACTCTCCTCTCATTTTCCACCCATCACCTCCCACGGGTGCTTCTATGCTTTCCCTTTCTCACTGTCCACTCTCCTCCCTTTTTCCACCCATCATCGTCCCATGGTGCCTCTGCTCCTTGCCTTGCTCCCAATGTCCAACCTCCTCTCCTTTTCGACCCATCACCTCCGCCTGGTTCCACTCATCATTCCCTTTCTCCCAATGTCCACCCTCCTCTCCTTTCCCACCCATCACCTCTCCCTGGTGCCTCTCCTCCGTCCCTTTATCCCATTGCCCCTCTCCTCATCTTTCCACCCATCACCTCCCCTTGGTGCCTCTCCTCCTTCCCTTTTTCCCAATGTCCACTCCTCTCCTTTTCCACCCATCACCTCCCACTGATCCGTCTCCTCCTTCCCTTTCTCCCATTGTCCACTCTCCTCCCCTTTTTCACCCATCATCTCCCCTTGGTGACTCTCCTCCTTCCCTTTCTTGCAATGTCCACTGTCCTCTCCTTTTCCACCCATCACATCCCCCTGGTTCCTCTCCTCCTTCTCTTTCTCCCAATATTCACTCTCCTCCCCGTTTCCGCACGTCACCTCCCGCTAGTTCCACTCCTCCTTCCCATTCTCCCATTGTCCACTCTCCTCTCCATTTCCACCCATCACTTCCCCCTGGTACCTTTGCTCCTTCCCTTTCTCACAATGTCCACTCTCATCTCCTTTTCCACCCATCATATTCCTCTGGCGCCTCTCCTCCTTCCCTTTTTCCCAATGTCCACTGTCCTCTCCTTCTCCTTCCATCACCTCCCCCTGGTGCCTCTCCTCCTTCCCTTTCTCCCAAAGTCCACTCCTATCCTTTTCCAACCATCACCTCCCACTTGTGCCTCTCCACCTTCCCTTCCTCCCAATGTCCACTACTCTCCTTCTCCACCCATCACCTCCACCTGGTGCCTCTCCTCCTTCCCTTTCTCCCAATGTCAACTCCTCTACTTTTCCACCGTTCACCTCCCGCTGTTGCCTCTCCTACTTTCTTATCTCCCAAAGTCCACTCTTCTCCCCTTTTCCACCTATCACCTCCCCCGGTGCCTCTACTCCTTCCCTTTCTCCCAATGTCCACTCCTCCCTTTTTCCACCCATCACCTCACCCTGGCGCCTCTCCTCCTTCCCACTCTCACAATGTCCACTCTCCTCCTCTTTTCCACACATCACCTCCCCCTGGTGCATCTCCTCCTGCCCTTTCTCCCAATCACCACTCTGATTTCCTTTTCCACCCATCACCTCCCCCTAGTGCCTCTCCTCCTTCCCTTTCTCCCATTGTCCACACTCTTCCCCTTTTCCACACATCACCTCCCCCTGGTCCCTCTCCACCTTCCCATTCTCCCAAAGTCCACTCCTCTCCTTTTCCACCCATCACCTCCCTCTAGTGCCTCTCTTCCTTCCCTTTCTCCCATTGTCCACTCTCCTCTCCATTTCCACCCATCACTTCCCCCTGGTACCTCTGCTCCTTCCCTTTCTCACAATGACCACTCTCCTCTCCTTTTCCACCCATCACATTCCTCTGGCGCCTCTCCTCCTTCCCTTTTTCCCAATGTCCACTCTCTTCTCCTTTTCCTTCCATCACCTCCCCCTGGTGCCTCTCCTCCTTCCCTTTCTCCCATTGTCCATTCTCCTCCCCTTTTCCACCCATCACCTCCCCCTGGTGCCTCTCTTCCTCCCCTTTCTCCCAATGTCCAATCTCCTCTCCTTTACCACCCATCACATCCCCCTGCCGCCTCTACTCCTTCCCATTCTCCCAATGTCCACTCCTCCCTTTTTCCACCCATCACCTCACCCTGGCGCCGCTCCGCCTTCCCATTCTCCCAATGTCCACTCTCCTCCTCTTTTCCCCCCATCACCTCCACATGGTGCAGCTCCTCCTGCCCTTTCTCCCAATCTCCACTCTGCTCTCCTTTTCCACCCATCACCTCCCCCTAGTGCCTCTCCTCCTTCCCATTCTCCCAAAGTCCACTCCTCTCCTTTTTCACCCATCACCTCCCCCTGGTGCCCCTCCTCCTTCCCTTTGTCCCAATATCCACTCCTCTCCTTTTCCACCCATCACCTCCCACTGATCCGTCTCCTACTTCCCTTTCTCCC
>NW_027275554.1:0-56104 GCF_030028105.1 Mobula birostris | reverse complement strand
AGACAGGTTTCCAGGATGGGCTGAACTGTGTCCACGCTGGTTTCTTGCAGGGGTGGGACTGATGCTGGATACCTTTATTGATTGCAATCTGTTGGTCAGAAAATCAAGGGTCCAGTTACAAAGGGAGGTGTTGAGTCCCAGATCTAGGAGTTTGGAGATGAGTTTGTTCAGAATTATAGTATGGAATTTGAAGCTGTAGTTAATAACTCAGAATCAGGTTTAATATGCAGCATATATCATGAAATTTGTCATTATGTGGCAGCAGTATGTTCAATACATAATAATAAAAACTGTAAATTATGGAAGTTTATAAATTTTTTAAACATAAATTAAATAAGTCGTGCAAAAACAGAAATAAATCTTCTTTAAAAAGTAGTGAGGGAATGTTCATGGGTTCAATGTCCATTCAGAAATCGGATGGCAGAGGGGAAGAAGCTGTTCCTGCATCATTGAGTGTTTGCCTTCAGGCTTCTGTACCTCCTTCCTGATGGTAGCAATGAGAACAGGGTATGGCCTGGGTGGTGAGGGTCCTTAATGATGGACGCTTACTTTATAAGACATCACTCCTTGAGGATGTCCTGGCTGCTGGGGAGGCTGGAGCCGATGATGGAGCTGACTGAATTTGGAACTCTCTGCAGCTTATTTCGATCCAGTGTAGTGGCCCCATCGTACAGACAGTGATGCAGCCAGTTAGAATGCTGTCCATGGTACCTCTGTAGAAATTTGCGAGTGTCTTTGGTGACATACCAAATCTCCTCAGACTCCCAAATGAAATACAGACTACCTTCTTTGTAACTGCATCGATATGTTGGGCCCAGAATAGGTCTTCCGAGATGTTGGCATCCAGGCACTTGAAGTTGCTCACCCGTTCCACTTCTGGTCCCCCGATGAAGACTGGCGTGAGTTCTCTTGTCTTAATCTTTCTGAAGTCCACAATCAATTCTTTGGTCTTACTGAGGTTGCGTGCAAGGTTAGTAGTCTAATAATTATCTTTACTGTCTAGCATGCTACAGGGGTAAGTGTAGGGCCAGGGAGATGGTGTCGCCCGAGGACCTGTTTCAGCAGTAAGTGAATCGCAGTGTGTGGAGTTGGTTTGGGAGGCTGCAGTTGATGTGTGTCATACCAGCTTCTCGACCCACTTCATCATGGTGGATGTCAGAGCCACCGAGGGGTTATCAAAGACATGTAGCCTTATTTTTCTTAGGGAGGGGGAAGGATGTTCTCTTTGCCTGGCTGGATAAATTGGAGCCCAAAAGTCTCCTCTCTGTAAAGCCAAAGGTGAATTTGGTTATCACTTTGCAGGATTCCTCTGCTAAATCTTCAGAATTACCATTGCTCACTTTTACTAGAATGCTTTTATATACTATTCCCAGGATGAAGAGTTTTAATTAACAGACACAAAATGCTGGCGGAACTGGTGTTGACATGCTGATGAAGGGTCCCGGCCCGAATCATTGACTCTTTTTACTCTTTTCTATAGATGCTACTTCACCTGCTGAGTTCCTCCAGCATTGTGTGTGTGTTACTCCAGGGTTTCCAGTAACTGCAGAACCTCATGTGTTCAGGGTTTTAGTTACACACAGGGATAGATAAAGAAGCTAGTGTTATAGATCATGGAACAGGCCTTTCGGCCCTCAGTTTCTGTGCTGAACACAATGCCAAAGTAAATTAACTCTCTCCTGCCCACACAAGGTCCAACCCCCTCCATTGCCTGTGTATCCATGTTCCTATTTAAAAACCACTTAAATGTTACTATTGTATTTTCTTCCATTGCTACCCCAAGCAGACTGTTTTGGTTACCTACTGTGTAAAAAAAACTCGGCCTGCACACCTCCATTAAACCTTCCCCTTCTCACCTTAGTATTCAATATTTCTGCCCTGGGAAAATAAAGATTCTGATTGTCTACTATGTGTCTCAGGATTTTATAGATCTCTGTCAGAGGTCTCCTCAGCCTGTGCCGCTCCAGTGAAAGCAGCCTAAGTTTGTCCAAACTGTCCTTGTAACTTATACCCTTTAATCCAGGCAGCATCCTGGTAAAGCTCTTGGGGAGAACGTAAGCCAGCTGCTGGGCATAGGGGAGTGCAATGGTGCAGCAGGTAGTACAACTGTCTCACGGCTCCAAGGACCTGGGTCCAATTCTGACGACAGTGTAGGCTCCCTCTGGATTGTCCGGTTCCCTACTGAATCCTAAAGGATGTGCTGCTTCCCTTGGAACCGGGGAGTCTGCGAGAGGGTCTGATGTAAAATCCTGAAGGTTTTGGACAGAGTAGAATCAGAATCAGGTTTAATATCACTGGCATATGTCATGAAATTTGTTGTTTTGCAGTAGCAGTACAGTGTAATTCATAATAACAAACTATGCATTACAGTAAATATTTGTTGAAGAATTAAATTAAATAAACAATGCAAAAAAAACTAGTGAGGAAATTTTCATGGGTTCAATGTCCATTTGGAAATTGGACGGCAGGGAGAAGAAGCTGTTCCTGCATTGTTGAGTGTGTGTCTGATGGTAAGAATGAGAACAAGGCATGACCTAAGTGATGGGGTCTTTAGTGATGGATGCCTCCTTTTTGAGGCATTGCTCCATGAAGACGTCCCGAATACTGCGGGTGCTGGTGCCCATGATGGAGCTGACTGAGTTTAAAACTTTCCGCAGCTTATTTCAATCCGGTGCAGTGACGCCCACCAATACCAGATGGTGATGCAACCAGTTAGAATGCTTTCTGTGGTACATATGCAGAAATTTGTGAGTGTCTTTGGGACTGACCAAGTCTCCTCAAACAGAGAGAGAGAGACAAAGAGAGAGAGAGAGAGAGAGAGAGAGAGAGAGAGAGAGAGAGAGAGAGAGAGAGAGAGAGAGAAACTGTTCCCATTAATGAAGAGGTGACATTCCAGGGAAAAGAGAATTAAGGTGAGGGAAAGGGACACAAGTTAATTTTTTTTGGAGGCAGATTTAAGTGTGGCTTTCAAAGGACAAATTGTGAAGCACACAAAACACATGTGGATGGATGGGGAGAAGGCAGGGGAGTGGAAATGTCTGGATTGTTCTTGCATGGAGCTAGTATGAGTTGGATGAAGGTCCGAAGCGTTGTTCCTCATGTTTTGTTTGTTGTTTTAGATTTCTTTTCATTTGCTTATATGTTTGTCTGTAAACCTTTAGTAACTTGTAGTATATTTGACTCCACACTTTCAAGATTCAAGACACAAAGTACATTTATTATCTAAGTATGCCTGTAGTGTACAACCCTGAGATTCGTCTTCTCACAGACAGCCATGAAACCACGTTACCCATTCAAAGAAAAACATCAAACCTCCAACACACAAAAAAAGAACGAATCATGCAAACAGCAATAAATGAGCGAAAAAGACAGAATATGAAATATCAAACCACAAAGTTTAAGAGGAACATGAGTGGAAACCTAAAGGGTTGTGAGAGGGTTGTGAGAGTGTGGAACAAAGTTGCCAGCGCAAGTAGTGCATGTGAGCTCAATTTCAACACTTAAGAGAAGCTTGGATAGGTACACAGGTGGTAGGGATGCGGAGGGCTATGGTCCCGGTGCAGGTCGATAGGAGTAGGCAGTTTAAATGGTTTTTATATGGACTAGATGAACTGAAAAGCTTGTTTCTGTGGTGTACTTCTCTATGACATCGAAACAGTACAGAAACAATCCAGGAATGATCAGTTCAGCTCAGCTCAGTTCAGTCCAATCTAGCTCTGTGTTGTTCATTGAATTGCAGGTCGCAGAGCCAGTGTTCCCGATAAAGATCGCACAAAATAGTAACAAAAAAGGAGGAACCAGAAACTCTGTCTGTAAGTCTGAAATACCTTATTTGTTCACAGATTTCCTTACCTATCTGGTTTAGACTCTTTTGCAATATAAAAGGAGAACATGAGGGCAAGGTAAAGGGGGTGGTATGATAGCATAGTGATTTGCCCGATTGCTTTACAGGGCCAGTGATCACCCTTCAGAATTTGATTCCCATTGCTGTCTGTAAGGAGTTTGTATGTTCCCCCCATGACCATGTGGGTTTCCTCCAGGTGCTCCAGTTTGCTCCCACATTCCAAAGACATACATGCTAGGGATAGTAAGTTGTAGGCATGTTATGCTGGCGCCAGAAGCGTGGTGGGACTTGTGGGTACCCTCAGCACCCTTTGGACTGTGTTGCTCATTGATGCAAACAATGCAGTTCTCTGTATATTTCAATGTTTTGATGTACATGTGACTACTAAACATAATCTATTTTTAATCTTTGTCCATCAAGACTCTACACTTCTGTAGTTTCTTTGTCTGTAAGACTGAAGTGCGACTAGACTGTACCGATTCACAGGATTTCTTATCTAACTGGTTTGGGTTGGTCTACAGTACAACAGCAGAGCATGAGGACAAGTCCCTTTGTTACTTTTTGCATGCTGCTACATGTTGACTCTGCTTGACATCAACTATAAAGGATATCTAATACAATGGCTGTCACCATAAGATTTGCACCTCATTCTTGACTTCCAAAGAACTTGACTACGTTACAGCTTGGCCTTCACCACCATAATAGCAATCAAGCTGACTTGTAATTGGACCTCGGACTTCCTCACTAATCATACCCAGACAGTGAACCACCCCCTCAAATCTGAACATCAGTGCCCCGCTGAGGTGTGTACTGAGCCCTCTTCTCTATTCTCTCTTCCTTTATGGTTGCGCTTCTGTTCATGCTGCAAACTTAATCATCAAATTTGCAGATGACACAACTGACTCAAAAACCTATTCTCGATGATGATGACGTCGACTCAGACCTCAGAGGCCAACGTAGGGCATTTTCATGCCTTACAAGGTGCAGTTCGAAAGGCTGTGTGGGGCGCCACTCCTCGCACAGACATTTCGCAGTATTATTTTACGAGGTCGAGTTGCAAGCTCGACATCAACCCGGCGCGGATGGAGAGCACGCACGGGGGCGGTCTGTCACTGGATCGAACTCGGGAACCTCCGTTCTCGAGCCCAGTGCTGATCTCACTGCACCACCAGCTAGCCTATTCACAAACAATAACAAATCTGCGTATAGAGAGAAATTATCCGATTGGTGCAGGAACGACAACCTTTCACTCAACATCAAGAAGACAAAAGAAATGATAATTGACTTCAGGAAGGCAAGAGGTCCGGAGCAAGTCCCACTATTCATAAATGTTGAGGTAGTGGAAAGGGAAAGATCACAAAGCACTCCAACAGGTGATTAGTACAGCTCAGCACATCAGTGGAACTCAACTCTCTGATCTGGGGACAATCCATAGAACCATAGAACCATAGAAACTACAGCACAGAAGCAGGCCTTTTGGCCCTTCTTGGCTGTGCCGAACCATTTTCTGCCTAGTCCCACTGGCCTGCACATGGACCATATCCCTCCATACACCTCCCATCCATGTATCTGTCCAATTTATTCTTAAATGTTAAAAAAGAACCCGCATTTACCACCTCATCTGGCAGTTCATTCCATACTCCCACCACTCTCTGTGTGAAGAAGGCCCCCCCCCAATGTTCCCTTTAAACTTTTCCCCCCTCACCCTTAACCCATGTCCTCTGGTTTTTTTCTCCCCTTGCCTCAGTGGAAAAAGCCTGCTTGCATTCACTCTATCTATACCCATCATAATTTTATATACCTCTATCAAATCTCCCCTCATTCTTCTACGCTCCAGGGAATAAAGTCCTAACCTATTCAACCTTTCTCTGTAACTGAGTTTCTCAAGTCCCGGCAACATCCTTGTAAACCTTCTCTGCACTCTTTCAACCTTATTTCTATCCTTCCTGTAATTTGGTGACCAAAACTGAACACAATACTCCAGATTCGGCCTCACCAATGCCTTATACAACCTCATCATAACATTCCAGCTCTTATACTCAATACTTTGATTAATAAAGGCCAATGTACCAAAAGCTCTCTTTATGACCCTAGCTACCTGTGACGCCACTTTTAGGGAATTTTGTATCTGTATTCCCAGATCCCTCTGTTCCACTGCACTCCTCAGTGCCTTACCATTAACCCTGTATAGAAACATAGAAAATAGGTGCAGGAGTAGGCCATTTGGCCCTTCGAGCCTGCACCGCCACTCATTATGATCATGGCTGATCATCCAACTCAGAACCCCGCCCCAGCCTTCCCTCCATACCCCCTGACCCCCGTAGCCACAAGGGCCATACCTAACTCCCTCTTAAATATAGCCAATGAACTGGCCTCAACTGTTTCCTGCGGCAGAGAATTCCACAGATTCACCACTCTCTGTGTGAAGAAGTTTTTCCTAATCTCGGTCCTAAAAGGCTTCCCCTCTATCCTCAAACTGTGGCCCCTCGTTCTGGACTTCCCCAACATCGGGAATAATCTTCCTGCATCTAGCCTGTCCAATCCCTTTAGGATCTTATACGTTTCAATCAGATCCCCCCTCAATCTTCTAAATTCCAACGAGTACAAGCCCAGTTCATCCAGTCCCTCTTCATATGTTCTACCTTGGTTTGTCCTTCCAACATGCAATACCTCACACTTGTCTGTATTAAACTCCATCTGCCATTTTTCAGCCCATTTTTCCAGCTGGTCCAAGTCCCTCTGCAGGCTCTGAAAACCTTCCTCACCATCTACTACACCTCCAATCTTTGTATCATCAGCAAATTTGCTGATCCAATTTACCACATTATCATCCAGATCATTGATATAGATGACAAATAACAATGGACCCAGCACTGATCCCTGTGGCACACCACTAGTCACAGGCCTCCACTCTGAAAAGCAATTCTCTACCACCACTCTTTGGCTTCTTCCATTGAGCCAATGTCTAATCCAATTTACCACCTCTCCATGTATACCTAGCAACTGAATTTTCCTAACTAACCTCCCATGCGGGACCTTGTCAAAGGCCTTACTGAAGTCCATGTAGACAATATCCACTGCCTTCCCTTCATCCACTTTCCTGGTAACCTCCTTGAAAAACTCCAATAGATTGGTCAAACATGACCTACCACGCACAAAGCCATGTTGACTCTCCCTAATAAGTCCCTGTCTATCCAAATGCTTGTAGATTCTGTCTCTTAGTACTCCCTCCAATAACTTACCTACTACCGACGTTAAACTTACCAGCCTATAATTTCCCGGATTACTTTTCGATCCTTTTTTAAGCAACGGAACAACATGAGCCACTCTCCAATCCCCCAGCACCTCACCCGTAGACAGCGACATTTAAAATATTTCTGTCAGGGCCCCCGCAATTTCAACACTAGTCTCCTTCAACGTCCGAGGGAACACCCTGTCAGGTCCCGGGGATTTATCCACTTTAATTTTCCTCAAGACAGCAAGCACCTCCTCCTTTTCAATCTGTACAGTTTCCATGATCTCACTACTTGATTCCCTTAATTCCATAGACTTCATGCCAGTTTCCTTAGTAAATACAGACGCAAAAAACCTATTTAAGATCTCCCCCATTTCCTTTGGTTCCACACATAGCTGACCACTCTGATCTTCAAGAGGACCAATTTTATCCCTTACAATCCTTTTGCTCTTAATATACCTGTAAAAGCTCTTTGGATTATCCTTCACTTTGACTGCCAAGGCAACCTCATGTCTTCTTTTAGCCCTCCTGATTACTTTCTTAAGTATTTTCTTGCACTTCTTATACTCCTCAAGCACCTGATTTACTCCCTGTTTCCTATACATTTCATACAACTCCCTCTTCTTCTTTATCAGAATTGCAATATCCCTTGAGAACCAAGGTTCCTTATTCCTATTTACTTTGCCTTTAATCCTGACAGGAACATACAAACTCTGCACTCTCAAAATTTCTCCTTTGAAGGCTTCCCACCTACCAATCACATCTTTGCCAGAGAACAACCCGTCCCAATTCACGCTTTTTAGATCCTTTCTTATTTCTTCAAATTTGGCCTTCTTCCAGCTCAGAACCTCAACCCAAGGACCAGATCTATCCTTGTCCATGATCAAATTGAAACTAATGGTGTTATGATCACTGGAACCAAAGTGCGCCCCTACACAGACTTCCGTCACTTGTCCTAACTCGTTTCCTAACAGGAGATCCAATATTGCATCCTCTCTAATTGGTCCCTCTATATATTGATTTAGAAAACTTTCCTGAACACATTTTACAAACTCTGAACCATCTAGACCCCTAACAGTATGGGAGTCCCAATCAATATATGGAAAATTAAAATCCCCTACCACCACAACTCTACAACATCTACAACTCTCTATGCCTACAGCACACTCGCAACATCATTAAAGTACCAACCCATCATCCCATCCCGGACACAGTCTGTTCAATCTCCTGCCATCTGGTAGGAGATACAGAAACCTCTTAGCCAAGAAAGTAAGACTGAAGAACAGCTTCTTCCCGAGAGCTATTGTGCAGCTGAATAAAGCCACACCCTGGCGTGCAAATGGTCTTTGAGTATTATGGACTATCAAAGTCAATTGTTGAATGTAAATATGGGATTTAAAAAAATTAAGCCATATTGCATGCATTGTAAATATCTGTTTTGCACGGACTGGAGTAGCACCACAATCTTGTTATCTTGAGCAGAGACGATAAAGTTCTATTCCATTCCACTGTCCTTCTGGACAAATCTTCTGCAGATCCAATATACAGAATAACTCCCTTCCATGCTGTAAGTATTCTATGGTTCCATTATGCTGCTTCACCTAGGCTGGCTTTAATTGATGGGTTCATGTTATTCTGGATCAGAGCACGAGAAATTGGAATTAACACCCAATTTGGCTCTTATATCCACTGGGGCGGGAGAGGAGATGAGCAGGCTGGGAAGGGTTATTGAGCCTGACAGTGTGATAGTGTGATGAAGCTGAATTAACAACAGCACAGATACAGTCATTATCACAGCACCAACTTGGCTTCAAACTGTGTTGCTAATTCAGTTCCTTGATATTGTCAAACCTGCTCGCTCCAGCTTATATAAAAGGCTTTTATATTCATTCATAGGATGTGCGAAAGTTCAAAACTTATTGCCAAGCCTAATGGCCCTCGAACATAGACCATTGAACAACATTGGCCCTTTGGCCCATTATATTGTGCTTACCTTTCAACTTTCTCCAAGATCAGTCTAACCCTCAGTGGAAAAAGTATGCTTGTATTTAGCCTACCTATAGCCCTCATATAGCACCTATAGCACGTGGACTGACCGAGTCACCAACAATGAGGTCCTGGCCCGCGCCCAGATACCTAGCCTCTTCACCCTGCTCCAACAACATCGTCTTCTCTGGCTGGGCCACGTACACTGCATGTCAGACGGGAGGATCCCGAAAGACCTGCTGTACGGGGACCTGGCCTCCGGCAAGAGAGCACAAAAGCGGCCCCATTTTTGTTTCAAAGACGTTTGCAAGATAGACATGGAGTCACTGAAAATGAACTCCGAGAGGTGGGAGGACATCGCAAGCGATCACTCTCACTGGAGGCTGGAACTACGCAGAGGTCTAAAAAGAGGAGAAGAGAAGCTGGGGCTTGCTGCTGAAGAAAAGTGCACTCATCGGAAAAACAGCACCAAGACAACACTGGAGGACAGTGCCTTCAAGTGCAGTCGCTGCAGCCGAGACTGTCACTCCCGTGTGGGCCTCTACAGCCACAACAGACGCTGCTCTAACACAGACTGAAGCAAGACTTTCCAGGCGCAGATCCATGGTCTCACGAGACTAATGGGTGCCACCATAGCCCTCATAATTTTGTATACCTCTATCAAATCTCCCCTTTGATCTTCAATATTCTAGGGAAATAAGGTCTTAACCTATTCAACCTTTCCCAATAACTCTGGTCCTCAAGTCCCAGCAACATCCTTATAAACTTTCTCTGTACTCTTTCCATCTTGTTTACATCCTTCCTGTAGGTATGTGACCAAAACTGCATACAGTACTCCACTACCTGACCTTCATCAATTTTCTTGTTAACTTCCTCAAAAGCTCTATAAGGTTGGTTAGATACGACTTACCATTTACATTGACTATCCCTAATCAGTCACTGTCTACCCAAATACTTATGCATCTGGTCGCTTAGAATACCTACCAATAACTTTCCCTTGGCTAAACATGTCTTCAATATCTCTGCTAAGCCGCCTACAATTTCTGAATGAGCCTTCCTCAGTGTCTGAGGGAACACATTGTCAAGTCCTGGGGATTTATCCACCCTAATTTGCCTCAGGACAGCAAACACCCCCTCTTCTGTAATCTGTATAGAGTCCATAACCCCGCTGCACCATTGCTTCACATCTATAGTAAATATTCCAAGTAAATACAGATGCAAAAGATCTATTTCTTCTCCATCGCTTTCAGCTCCACGCATAGATTACCACCCTGATCTTCCAGAGGACCAACTTTATCCCTTGCTATTCCCTTGCTTTTAGTATAGCTGTAGAAGCCCTTGGGATTCTCCTTCACCTTGTCTGTCAGAGCAAACTCATGTCTTCTTTTAGCCCTACCGATTTTTTTCTTAAGTGTTCTCTTGCATTTCTTATATCCAGTAAGTACCTTATTTGTTCCTACCTGCCTATACCTGCTATGCACCTCATTCTTTTACCTGAACCAGGGCCTCAAGATCGCTTGAAAAACAAGTTTCCCTAAACCTGTTATCCTTGCCTTTATTCTGACAGGAACATACAAGCTCTGTACTCTCGAAATTTCACCTTTGAAGGAATACCAATTACCAAGTACACCTTTGCTAGAAAACAACCCTTCCCAATCCACCCTTGCCAAATCACTTCTGATACCATCAAAACTGGAATTTCTACAACTTAAAATCTCAACCTGTGAACCAGATCTATTCTCTTCTATAATTACCTGAAACTAACGGCATTGTGATCACTAGATGTAAAAAGTTCCCCTACACATCTTCTGTCACCTGGCCTGTCTCATTCTCTAATAGGAGATCTAGTGTCACAGTCTTTCTAGTTGGGACTTTGTTTAAGGAAACTTTCCTGAACACATTTGACAAACTCTTTGCCATCCAGCCCTTTTAGAGTGTGGGATTCACAGTCAATATGTGAAAAGTTAAAATCACCTACTATCACAAACTTATGTTCCTTGCAACAGTCTGCGATCACTCTTGCAAATTTGCGCCTCTAAATCCTGCAGACTGTTGGATGATCTATAATATAATACCCCATTAACATGGGCATACTTTTTTTATTCCTCAGTTATACCCATAAACCCTCACTAGACAAGCTCTCCAGTCTGCCCTGACTGAGCACAGCCATAACACTTTCCCTCACAAGTAGTATCACCCCTTCCCCTTTAATTCCTCCCATTCGATCACATCCACAACAATGGAACCACAGAACACTGAGCTTACCAATCCTGTCCCTTCTGCAATCGAGTCTCAACAATGGCTTCAATGTCATAATTCCACATGCTGATCCATGTCCCAAGTTCATCCACCTTTCCTACAATATTACATTGAAATATACAGAGCTCAGAACTTTAGTCCAACTATGCTCGACTTTTTGACTCCTGACTTTGTATGTAAGCTTAAAAACATCTTTCTCCATAACCACTCTACCATTCATTCTGGCACTTTGGTTCTCATCTCCCTGCAACTCTAGTTCCCCCCAGTGCAGCAAACGAAAACCTTCCCGCTAGGATATTAGTTCCCCTCCAGTTTAGTTGCAAACTGCCCCTTCCGTACAGTTCCCACCTTCCCAGGAAGAGGGCTCAATGATCCAAAATTCTGAAGCCCTCCCTCCTCCTGTACCGACTTCTTAGCCTCATGTTAAACTGTATGAGCTTCCTAGTTCTGGCCTCACTAATAGTGGAATGGAGAGCAATTCTGAGAACACAACCCTGGGGGTCCTGTCTTTTAACTTAGCACCTAGCTCCCTGAACTCACTTTGGAGGAACTTGTCATCCCTCCTACCCATGTCATTGGTATCAACATGGGCCATGACCTCTGGCTGATCACCTTCCCAATTAAGAATGCTGTGGAGTTGAGATGTCCCTGACTCTGGCACCCAGGAGGCAACATACCATCTGGGACTCTCATTCTCATCCATAGAATGTATTTTTGTTTCCCCCATCACAACCCCTTCCCTTCTGTGCCACAGAGCCCTGACCCATGGCTTTCCTTTGCTAGGACAACCCCCCCCCCCCCCCAGCAGTATCCAAAGTGTCCAAACAACCACAGGGGTACTTTGCACTGGCTGCCTATCTTCTTTCCCCCTCCTGGTGGTCACTCAGTTATCTGTGTCCTACACCTTGGGTCAACCACCTCCCTATATGTCCTGTCTATCAACCCCTCAACCTCCCAAATGATCCACAGTTCATCCAATTCCAGCTCCAACTCTGTAACACGGTCTGTTAGAAGCTGCAGCTGCATGCACTTTTTTCAGGTATAGTCATCAGGGATATTAGAGGTCTCCTTGCCTTCCCACATCCCACAAGTGAAGCATTCCAGTATCCTGTCTGGCATTCTCACTTCTCCAAATGTGTGATAAGAAAGAAATAAAGTATAAGTAACGAAACGAAATCTACCTACAGCCTACCCTCTTCTCTCCTAAGCCTCGATGAGCCAAAGCCTCAACTTCCCACTCCAATACTAGCTCACTCACACAATGGCCACTCCACTTAAACCTACTTTCTTTTTATTGGTCCTAGCCAAGTGCCTGTTAATGTGCAATCCAACTCTCTGGAACCGTGGCACACAAGGAGTGCCGACTGTTTCCCCTCACAATTCTATCCGACTCTGACGATTGGTCTGTATAACAACCGAACCTCTCGATCATTCAGGCATGCTTTACGCATTGAGTTGCTGCCACATGATTGGCTGATCAGATATTTGCATTAACGAGCAAGTGTACAGGTGTACCTAATTAAAGTGGCCACTGAGTGTTTCTCTACTTTCTTATAAAATTCCCTCGAGATGAAGGGTGGTTCCCGTCTTTCTGATTTTGTGATTCTTCCCCAGATGGTGTAGGTTGTGACTGATGGAGTGGGAAGGTAGATAGTTTGTGTCACGGTCCTCTCCTTCTGCTGCTCATGCAGTGTTGCTGGGTGTTCTAATCCTCTTAACCTGTCCTATCCATGTACCTGTCCAACTGTCTTTTCAAATTTGATATTGCAGCTATCACAACCACAAACTCACTTTTTGGAAAATAAAGTTGCCTCCACCCCCCCCCCCCACTCCATAAGTTGGGGCAGCACTGTAGTGTAATGCTGTTACAGCCCTGGCAACTTGAGTTCAATTCCCGGTGCTGTCTGTAAGGAGTTCTCCCCGTGTCCATGTGGGTGTCCTCCCAGGGCTCCAGTTTCCTCCCACATTCTAAAGACGTGCGAGTTAGTAGGTTCATTGGTCACATGGGTGTGATTGTGGGGGCACAGGCTGGTGGGCTGGATGGGCTTGTTACTCGCACGGGCTCTCTAAATAAATAAACCAAAATTAAAAATAAAGGTTCCTATTAAATCTCTCTCCTCTCACTTTAAACCTATTCCCTCCGGTTCTCAATTTCCCTACCCTGGGTAAAAGCCCGTATGAATTCACCCTATCTATGGCCCTCATGTGGACCAAAGTGGGTGAGCTTCCAATCCTTACAGTGCAATGAGAAATAGATGGGCAACCTGACAGTTTGTAGTTGTAGTTCTTGATGTTCGCTCTTTATTCTGAGTTTTTACTTAATTAGAGTAACTGAATTAAAATTCGCCTACTGCCACAGTGGGATTTGAACGCAGCTTCAGTAGGCAAGCTACCACAGTGCCACACTTGATCATCAGCTGTCCCGTCAAGCTCATTTGTGGTTTGAGACTCCATCCAGGCCCCACTCAACAGGTTTTCAGTTTTGGAGCTCTCCCTGTGTCTGTCCTTGTGTTCCCTGTGTGGGACCACTCTTGGGAATTGGAGAGGAGTTTATTGTCCATTATAATTGGCTTGCAATGAACAAAGCAGACACCAGGAAGATCAGGAAGATTAGGGGATGCTCAACCATACTAAACTCAGTAGATTTACATTTTAAAAGATCACATGAGCAATTGACCAGAAGGTACTTGTTATTTAGTGAATGGGGCATTGCTTATTTTCTCCCTTCTCTTCATTTTGCCGTTTACACCTCACCTGCACTTTCTGTGGTTTCATTACATCCACCAAATTCTCTTTAATCCTTTCACATAACTTCTGCTTTGTTCTTTCCCCTGAACCATCCATCAGTGCCTCCTCTCCTAAAGGCATTACACACACACACACACACACACACACACACACACACACACACACACACTCACAATACATACACTGACCCACACTCACAATACACACACACACACCCACACTCACAATACACACACACACACCCACAATCACAATACACACACACACCCACACTCACAATACATACACCCACCCACACTCACAATACACACACACCCACACTCACAATACATACACCCACCCACACTCACAATACACACACACCCACACTCACAATACACCCACCCACACTCACAATACATACACCTACCCACACTCACAATACACACACACCCACACTCACAGTACATACACCCCCACACTCACAATACATACACCTACCCACACTCACAATACACACACACCCACACTCACAGTACATACACACACACACTCACAATACATACACACTCACACTCACAATACATACACACACCCACACTCACAGTACATACAAACACCCACACTCACAATACACACACACCCACACTCACAGTACATACACACACACACTCACAATACACACACCCACACTCACAATACATACACACACCCACACTCACAGTACATACACACACCCACACTCACAATACACACACACCCACACTCACAATACATACACCTACCCACACTCACAATACACACACACCCACACTCACAGTACATACACCCACCCATACTCACAATACACACACACACCCAGCCACACTCACAATACATACACCCACCCACACTCACAATACAAACACACACACACTCAGAATACATACACACACCCAGCCACACTCACAATACATACACACACCCACACTCACAATACACACACACCCACACTCACAATACATACACCCACCCATACTCGCAATACACACACACCCCCACACTCACGATACATACACCCACCCACACTCACAATACACACACACCCACACTCACAATACACCCACCCACACTCACAATACATACACCCACCCACACTCACAATACACACACACACCCACACTCACAATACATACACCTACCCACACTCACAATACACACACACCCACACTCACAGTACATACACACTCACACTCACAATACATACACACACCCACACTCACAGTACATACACACACCCACACTCACAATACACACACACCCACACTCACAATACATACACCTACCCACACTCACAATACACACACACCCACACTCACAGTACATACACACACACACACACACTCACAATACATACACACTCACTCACAATACATACACACACCCACACTCACAGTACATACACACACACCCACACTCACAATACATACACACAACCACACTCACAGTACATACACACACTCACACTCACAATACATACACACACCCACACTCACAATACACACACCCACACTCACAGCACATACACACACACACACAGTCACAATACATACACCCACCCACACTCACAATACACACACCCACACTCACAATACATACACACTCACACTCACAGTACATACACACACCCAGACTAACAATACATACAGACACCCACATTCACAATACATACACCCACACACACTCACAATACACACACCCACGCACACTCACAATACATACACACCCATACTCACAATACACACACGCAACCACACTCACAATACAAACACCCACCCACACTCACAATACATACACACACCCACACTCACAATATATACACACATCCACACTCACAGTACATAAACACACACACACTCACGATACATACACCCACCCACACTCACAATACACACACCCACGCACACTCACAATACATACACACCCATACTCACAATACATACACACACCCACACTCACAATACATACACCCACACTCACAATACATACACACACCCACACTCACAGTACATACACACACACACACACACACTCAGAATACATACACCCACCCACACTCACAATACACACACCCACGCACACTCACAATACATACACACCCATACTCACAATACACACACGCACCCACACTCACAATACATACACCAACCCACACTCACAATACATACACACACCCACACTCACAATATATGCACACATCCACACTCACAGTACATACACACACACACACACTCACGATACATACACACACCCACACTCACAATACACACACCCACGCACACTCACAATACATACACACCCATACTCACAATACACACACGCACCCACGCTCACAATACATACACACACCCACACTCACAATACATACACCCACACTCACAATACATACACACACCCACACTCACAATACATACACCCACCCACACTCACAATACACACACCCACACTCACAATACATACACACACCCACACTCACAATACATACACCCACACTCACAATACATACACACATCCACACTCACAATACATACACACACCCACACTCACAATACATACACCCACCCATACTCACAATACACACACACACTCACACTCACGATACATACACCCACCCACACTCACAATACACACATCCGCACTCACAATACATACACACACCCACATTCACAATACATGCACCCACCCACACTCATAATACACACACACCCACACTCACAATACATACACCCACCCATACTCACAATACACACACACACCCACACTCACGATACATACACCCACCCACACTCACAATACACACACCCACACTCACAATACTTACACACACCCACACTCACAATACATACACCCACCCACACTCACAATACACACACACACCCACACTCACAATACATACACCCACCCACACTCACAATACACACACCCACACTCACAATACATACACACACCCACACTCACAATATATATACACATCCACACTCACAATACATACACACACCCACACTCACAATACATACACCCACCCATACTCACAATATACACAAACACTCACACTCACAATACAAACACACCCACACTCATAATACATACACACACCCACACTCACAATACACCCACCCACACTCACAATACACACACACTCACACTCACAATACATACTCGCACCCACACTCACAATACATACACCCACCCATACTCACAATACACACACCCACACTCACAATACATACACCCACCCACACTCACAATACACACACCCACACTCACAATACATACACACACCCACACTCACAATACACCCACTCACACGCACAATACACACACACCCACACTCACGATACATACACCCACCCACACTCACAATACACACACACACCCACACTCACAATACACACACACCCACACTCATAATACATACACACACCCACACTCACAATACACCCACCCACACTCACAATTCACACACACGCACACTCACAATACATACACACACCCACACTCACAATACACACACACCCACACTCACAATACATACACACACCCACAGACAATACACACACACACTCACACTCACAACACATACACACACCCATACTCACAATACACACACACACCCACACTCACGATACATACACCCACCCACACTCACAATACACATACCCACACTCACAATACATACACACACCCACACTCACAATACATACGCCCACCCACACTCACAATACACACACACACGCACACTCACAATAAATACACCCACCCATACTCACAATACACACACACACCCACACTCACGATACATACACCCACCCACACTCACAATACACACACCCACACTCACAATACATACACCCACCCACACTCACAATACACACCCACACCCACACTCACAATACATACACCCACCCACACTCACAATACACACACCCACACTCACAATACATACACACACCCACACTCACAATACACCCACTCACACGCACAATACACACACACCCACACTCACGATACATACACCCACCCACACTCACAATACACACACACACCCACACTCACAATACACACACACCCATACTCATAATACATACACACACCCACACTCACAATACACCCACCCACACTCACAATACACACACACCCACACTCACAATACATACACGCACCCACACTCACAATACATACACCCACCCATACTCACAATACACACACACACCCACACTCACAATACATACACCCACCCACACTCACAATACACACACCCACACTCACAATACATACACACACCCACACTCACAATACACCGACTCACACGCACAATACACACACACCCACACTCACGATACATGCACCCACCCACACTCACAATACACACACACACCCACACTCACAATACACACACAACCACACTCATAATACATACACACACCCACACTCACAATACACCCACGCACACACACAATACACACACCCACACTCACAATACATACACACACCCACACTCACAATACATACACCCACCCACACTCACAATACACACACACACCCACACTCACAATACATACACCCACCCACACTCACAATACACACACCCACACTCACAATACATACACACACCCACACTCACAATACACACACACACCCACACTCATAATACATACACACACCCACACTCACAATACACCCACCCACACTCACAATACACACACAAACCCACACTCACAATACACCCACCCACACTCACAATACACACACACCCACACTCACAATACATACACGCACCCACACTCACAATACATACACCCACCCATACTCACAATACACACACACACCCACACTCACAATACATACACCCACCCACACTCACAATACACACACCCACACTCACAATACATACACACACCCACACTCACAATACACCCACTCACACGCACAATACACACACACCCACACTCACGATACATACACCCACCCACACTCACAATACACACACACACCCACACTCACAATACACACACACACCCACACTCATAATACATACACACACCCACACTCACAATACACCCACCCACACTCACAATACACACACACCCACACTCACAATACAGACACGCACCCACACTCACAATTCATACACCCACCCATACTCACAATACACACACACACCCACACTCACGATACATACACCCACACTCACAATACATACACACACCCACACTCACAATACAGCCACGCACACTCACAATACACACACACCCACACTCACGATACATACACCCACCCACACTCACAATACACACACACACCCACACTCACAATACACACACACCCACACTCATAATACATACACACACCCACACTCACAATACATACACACACCCACACTCACAGTACATACACACACACACAGTCACAATACATACACCCACCCACACTCACAATACACACACCCACACTCACAATACATACACACTCACACTCACAATACATACACACACCCAGACTCACAATACATACAGACACCCACACTCACAGGACACACACACACACCCACACTCACAGTACATACACACACACTCACAATACATACACCCACACACACTCACAATACACACACCCACGCACACTCACAATACATACACACCCATACTCACAATACACACACGCACCCACACTCACAATACAAACACCCACCCACACTCACAATACATACACACACCCACACTCACAATATATACACACATCCACACTCACAGTACATAAACACACACACACTCATGATACATACACCCACCCACACTCACAATACACACACCCACGCACACTCACAATACATACACACCCATACTCACAATACATACACCCACACTCACAATACATACACACACCCACACTCACAGTACATACACACACACACACTCAGAATACATACACCCACCCACACTCACAATACACACACCCACGCACACCTTCAATACATACACACCCATACTCACAATACACACACGCACCCACACTCACAATACATACACCCACCCACACTCACAATACATACACACACCCACACTCACAATATATGCACACATCCACACTCACAGTACATACACACACACACTCACGATACATACACACACCCACACTCACAATACATATACCCACACTCACAATACATACACACACCCACACTCACAGTACATACACACACACTCACAATACATACACCCACACACACTCACAATACACACACCCACGCACACTCACAATACATACACACCCATACTCACAATACACACACGCACCCACGCTCACAATACATACACACACCCACACTCACAATACATACACCCACACTCACAATACATACACACACCCACACTCACAGTACATACACACACACACACTCACAATACAAACACCCACCCACACTAACAATACACACACCCACACTCACAATACATACACACACCCACACTCACAATACATACACCCACCCACACTCACAATACACACACCCACACTCACAATACATACACACACCCACACTCACAATACATACACCCACACTCACAATACATACACACATCCACACTCACAATACATACACACACCCACACTCACAATACATACACCCACCCATACTCACAATACACACACACACTCACACTCACAATACATACACCCACCCACACTCACAATACACACACCCACACTCACAATACATACACACACCCACACTCACAATACATGCACCCACCCACACTCATAATACACACACACCCACACTCACAATACATACACCCACCCACACTCACAATACATACACCCACCCACACTGACAATACACACACACACCCACACTCACAATACATACACACACCCACACTCACAATACACACACTCACACTCACAATACAAACACACCCACACTCATAATACATACACACACCCACACTCACTATACACCCACCCACACTCACAATACACACACACCCACACTCACAATACATACTCGCACCCACACTCACAATACATACACCCACCCATACTCACAATACACACACCCACACTCACAATACATACACCCACCCACACTCACAATACACACACCCACACTCACAATACATACACACACCCACACTCACAATACACCCACTCACACGCACAATACACACACACCCACACTCACGATACATACACCCACCCACACTCACAATACATACACACACCCACACTCACAATACACACACACCCACACTCATAATACATACACACACCCACACTCACAATACACACACCCACACTCACAATTCACACACACGCACACTCACAATACATACACACACCCACACTCACAATACACACACACCCACACTCACAATACATACACACACCCACACACAATACACACACACACTCACACTCACAACACATACAGACACCCATACTCACAATACACACACACACCCACACTCACGATACATACACCCACCCACACTCACAATACACATACCCACACTCACAATACATACACACACCCACACTCACAATACATACGCCCACCCACACTCACAATACACACACACACCCACACTCACAATAAATACACCCACCCATACTCACAATACACACACACACCCACACTCACGATACATACACCCACCCACACTCACAATGCACACACCCACACTCACAATACATACACCCACCCACACTCACAATACACACCCACACCCACACTCACAATACATACACCCACCCACACTCACTATACACACACCCACACTCACAATACACACACACCCACACTCACAATACATACACACACCCACACACAATACACACACACACTCACACTCACAACACATACACACACCCATACTCACAATACACACACACACCCACACTCACGATACATACACCCACCCACACTCACAATACACATACCCACACTCACAATAGATACACACACCCACACTCACAATACATATGCCCACCCACACTCACAATACACACACACACCCACACTCACGATACATACACCCACCCACACTCACAATACACACGCCCACACTCACAATACATACACCCACCCACACTCACAATACACACCCACACCCACACTCACAATACAGACACCCACCCACACTCACAATACACACACCCACACTCACAATACATACACACACCCACACTCACAATACACCCACTCACACGCACAATACACACACACCCACACTCACGATACATACACCCACCCACACTCACAATACACACACACACCCACACTCACAATACACACACACACCCATACTCATAATACATACACACACCCACACTCACAATACACCCACCCACACTCACAATACACACACACCCACACTCACAATACATACACGCACCCACACTCACAATACATACACCCACCCACACTCACAATACACACACCCACACTCACAATACATACACACACCCACACTCAGAATACACCGACTCACACGCACAATACACACACACCCACACTCACGATACATACACCCACCCACACTCACAATACACACACACACCCACACTCACAATACACACACAACCACACTCATAATACATACACACACCCACACTCACAATACACCCACGCACACTCACAATACACACACCCACACTCACAATACATACACACACCCACACTCACAATACATACACCCACCCACACTCACAATACACACACACACCCACACTCACAATACATACACCCACCCACACTCACAATACACACACCCACACTCACAATACATACACACACCCACACTCACAATACACCCACTCACACGCACAATACACACACACCCACACTCACGATACATACACCCACCCACACTCACAATACACATACAAACCCACACACACAATACACCCACCCACACTCACAGTACACACACACCCACACTCACAATACATACACGCACCCACACTCACAATACATACACCCACCCATACTCACAATACACACACACCCACACTCACAATACATACACCCACCCACACTCACAATACACACACCCACACTCACAATACATACACACACCCACACTCACAATACACCCACTCACACGCACAATACACACACACCCACACTCACGATACATACACCCACCCACACTCACAATACACACACACACCCACACTCACAATACACACACACACCCACACTCATAATACATACACACACCCACACTCACAATACACCCACCCACACTCACAATACACACACACCCACACTCACAATACAGACACGCACCCACACTCACAATTCATACACCCACCCATACTCACAATACACACACACACCCACACTGACGATACATACACCCACACTCACAATACATACACACACCCAAACTCACAATACACCCACCCACACTCACAATATACACACACCCACACTCACGATACATACACCCACCCACACTCACAATACACACACACACCCACACTCACAATACACACACACCCACACTCATAATACATACACACACCCACACTCACAATACACTCACCCACACACACACTCACAATACATACACACACACCCACACTCACAATACATACACACACCCACACTCACAGTACATACACACACACACACAGTCACAATACATACACCCACCCACACTCACAATACACACACCCACACTCACAATACATACACACTCACACTCACAGTACATACACACACCCAGACTCACAATACATACAGACACCCACACTCACAGTACACACACACACACACACTCACAGTACATACACACACACTCACAATACATACACCCACACACACTCACAATACACACACCCACGCACACTCACAATACATACACACCCATACTCACAAGACACACACGCACCCACACCACAATACAAACACCCACCCACACTCACAATACATACACACACCCACACTCACAATATATACACACATCCACACTCACAGTACATAAACACACACACACTCACGATACATACACCCACCCACACTCACAATACACACACCCACGCACACTCACAATACATACACATCCATACTCACAATACATACACACACCCACACTCACAATACATACACCCACACTCACAATACATACACACACCCACACTCACAGTACATACACACACACACACTCAGAATACATACACCCACCCACACTCACAATACACACACCCACGCACACCTTCAATACATACACACGCATACTCACAATACACACACGCACCCACACTCACAATACATACACCCACCCACACTCACAATACATACACACACCCACACTCACAATATATGCACACATCCACACTCACAGTACATACACACACACACACTCACGATACATACACACACCCACACTCACAATACACACACCCACGCACACTCACAATACATACACACCCATACTCACAATACACACACGCACCCACGCTCACAATACATACACACACCCACACTCACAATAGATACACCCACACTCACAATACATACACACACCCACACTCACAGTACATACACACACACACACTCACAATACATACACCCACCACACTAACAATACACACACCCACACTCAGAATACATACACACACCCAAACTCACAATACATACACCCACCCACACTCACAATACACACACCCACACTCACAATACATACACACACCCACACTCACAATACATACACCCACACTCACAATACATACACACATCCACACTCACAATACATACACACACCCACACTCACAATACATACACCCACCCATACTCACAATACACACACACACTCACACTCACGATACATACACCCACCCACACTCACAATACACACACCCACACTCACAATACATACACACACCGACACTCACAATACATGCACCCACCCACACTCATAATACACACACACCCACACTCACAATACATACACCCACCCATACTCACAATACACACACACACCCACACTCACGATACATACACCCACCCACACTCACAATACACACACCCACACTCACAATACATACACACACCCACACTCACAATACATACACCCACCCACACTCACAATACACACACACACCCACACTCACAATACATACACCCACCCACACTCACAATACACACACCCACACTCACAATACATACACACACCCACACTCACAATACATACACACATCCACACTCACAATACATACACACACCCACACTCACAATACATACACCCACCCATACTCACAATACACACACACACTCACACTCACGATACATACACCCACCCACACTCACAATACACACACCCACACTCAAAATACATACACACACCCACACTCACAATACATGCACCCACCCACACTCATAATACACACACACCCACACTCACAATACATACACCCACCCACACTCACAATACATACACCCACCCACACTGACAATACACACACACACCCACACTCACAATACATACACCCACCCACACTGACAATACACACACTCACACTCACAATACAAACACACCCACACTCATAATACATACACACACCCACACTCACAATACACCCACCCACACTCACAATACACACACACCCACACTCACAATACACACACCCACCCACACTCACAATACATACACCCACCCACACTGACAATACACACACACACCCACACTCACAATACATACACCCACCCACACTCACAATACACACACTCACACTCACAATACAAACACACCCACACTCATAATACATACACACACCCACACTCACAATACACCCACCCACACTCACAATACACACACACCCACACTCACAATACATACTCGCACCCACACTCACAATACATACACCCACCCATACTCACAATACACACACCCACACTCACAATACATACACCCACCCACACTCACAATACACACACCCACACTCACAATACATACACACACCCACACTCACAATACACCCACTCACACGCACAATACACACACACCCACACTCACGATACATACACCCACCCACACTCACAATACACACACACACCCACACTCACAATACACACACACCCACACTCATAATACATACACACACCCACACTCACAATACACCCACCCACACTCACAATACACACACACGCACACTCACAATACACACACACCCACACTCACAATACATACACACACCCACACACAATACACACACACACTCACACTCACAACACATACACACACCCATACTCACAATACACACACACACCCACACTCACGATACATACACCCACCCACACTCACAATACACATACCCACACTCACAATACATACACACACCCACACTCACAATACATACGCCCACCCACACTCACAATACACACACACACCCACACTCACAATAAATACACCCACCCATACTCACAATACACACACACACCCACACTCACGATACATACAGCCACCCACACTCACAATACACACACCCACACTCACAATACATACACCCACCCACAGTCACAATACACACCCACACCCACACTCACAATACATACACCCACCGACACTCACAATACACACACCCACACTCACAATACGTACACACACCCACACTCACAATACACCCACTCACACGCACAATACACACACACCCACACTCACGATACATACACCCACCCACACTCACAATAGACACACACACCCACACTCACAATACACACACACCCACACTCATAATACATACACACACCCACACTCACAATACACCCACCCACACTCACAACACACACACACCCACACTCACAATACATACACGCACCCACACTCACAATACATACACCCACCCATACTCACAATACACACACACACCCACTCTCACAATACATACACCCACCCACACTCACAATACACACACCCACACTCACAATACACCGACTCACACGCACAATACACACACACCCACACTCACGATACATACACCCACCCACACTCACAATACACACACACACCCACACTCACAATACACAAACAACCACACTCATAATACATACACACACCCACACTCACAATACACCCACGCACACTCACAATACACACACCCACACTCACAATACATACACACACCCACACTCACAATACATACACCCACCCACACTCACAATACACACACACACCCACACTCACAATACATACACCCACCCACACTGGCAATACACACACCCACACTCACAATACATACACACACCCACACTCACAATACACCCACTCACACGCACAATACACACACACCCACACTCACGATACATACACCCACCCACACGCACAATACACACACACACCCACACTCACAATACACACACACCCACACTCATAATACATACACACACCCACACTCACAATACACCCACCCACACTCACAATACACACACACCCACACTCACAATACAGACACGCACCCACACTCACAATTCATACACCCACCCATACTCACAGCACACACACACACCCACACTCACGATACATACACCCACACTCACAATACATACACACACCCACACTCACAATACACCCACCCACACTCACAATACACACACACCCACACTCACGATACATACACCCACCCACACTCACAATACACACACACACCCACACTCACAATACACACACACCCACACTCATAATACATACACACACCCACACTCACAATACACCCACCCACACACACAATACACACACACCCACACTCACAATACATACACACACCCACACTCACAATACACACACACCCACACTCACAATACATACACACACCCACACACAATACACACACACACTCACACACACAATACATACACGCACCCACACTCACAATACACACACCCACCCACACTCACAATACACACACACACAGACACTCACAATACACACACACCCACACTCATAATACATACACACACCCACACTCACAATACACCCACCCACACTCACAATACACACACACCCACACTCACAATACATACACGCACCCACACTCACAATACATACACCCACCCATACTCACAGTGCACACACACACCCACACTCACAATATATACACCCACCCACACTCACAATACAGACACCCACACTCACAATACATACACACACCCACACTCACAATACACCCACTCACACGCACAATACACACACTCCCACACTCACGATACATACACCCACCCACACTCACAATACACATACACACCCACACTCAGAATACACCCACCCACACTCACAATACACACACACCCACACTCACAATACATACACGCACCCACACTCACAATACATACACCCACCCACACTCTCAATACACACACACACGCACACTCACAATAAATATACCCACCCACACTCACAATACACACACCCACACTCACAATACATACACACAGCCACACTCACAGTACACCCACTCACACGCACAATACACACACTCACCCACACTCACAATACACACACACCCACACTCATAATACATACACACACCCACACTCACAATACACCCACCCACACACACAATACACACACACCCACACTCACAATACATACACACACCCACACTCACAATACACACACACCCACACTCACAATACATACACACACCCACACACAATACACACACACACTCACACTCACAATACATACACGCACCCACACTCACAATACACACACCCACCCACACTCACAATACACACACACACAGACACTCACAATACACACACACCCACACTCATAATACATACACACACCCACACTCACAATACACCCACCCACACTGACAATACACACACACCCACACTCACAATACATACACCCACCCACACTCAAAATGCACACACACACATTCACAATACATACACACACCCACACTCACAATACACCCACTCACACGCACAATACACACACACCCACACTCACGATACATACACCCACTCACACTCACAATACACACACACACCCACACTCACAATACACACACACCCACATTCATAATACATACACACACCCACACTCACAATACACCCACCCACACTCACAATACACACACCCACCCACACTCACAATACACACACACACAGACACTCACAATACACACACACCCACACTCATAATACATACACACACCCACACTCACAATACACCCACCCACACTGACAATACACACACACCCACACTCACAATACATACACACACCCACACACAATACACACACACACTCACACTCACAATACATACACGCACCCACACTCACAATACACACACCCACCCACACTCACAATACACACACACACAGACACTCACAATACACACACACCCACACTCATAATACATACACACACCCACACTCACAATACACCCACCCACACTCACGATACATACACCCACCCACACTCACAATACACACACTCACCCACACTCACAATACACACACACCCACACTCATAATACATACACACACCCACACTCACATTACACCCACCCACACTCACAATACATACACACACCCACACACAATACACACACACACTCACACTCACAATACATACACGCACCCACACTCACAATACACACACCCACCCACACTCACAATACACACACACACAGACACTCACAATACACACACACCCACACTCATAATACATACACACACCCACACTCACAATACACCCACCCACACTGACAATACACACACACCCACACTCACAATACATACACGCACCCACACTCACAATACATACACCCACCCATACTCACAATACACACACACACCCACACTCACAATACATACACCCACCCACACTCACAATACACACACCCACACTCACAATACATACACACACGCACACTCACAATACACCCACTCACACGCACAATACACACACACCCACACTGACAATACATACACCCACCCACACTCACAATACACACACACACCCACACTCACGATACATACACCCACCCACACTCACAGTACACACACCCACACTCATAATACATACACACACCCACACTCACAATACATACAGCCACCCACACTGACAATACACCCACACACCCACACTCACAATACATACACCCACCCACACTCACAATACACACACACACCCACACTCACGATACATACACCCACCCACACTCACAGTACACACACCCACACTCACAATACATACACACACCCACACTCACAATACATACAGCCACCCACACTCACAAAACACCCACACACCCACACTCACAATACATACACCCACCCACACTCACAATACACACACCCACACTCACAATAAATACACACTCCCACACTCACAATACACCCACCCACACTCACAATACACACACACCCACACTCACAATACATACACGCACCCACACTCACAATACATACACCCAACCACACTCTCAATACACACACACGCACACTCACAATACATACACCCACCCACACTCACAATACACACACCCACACTCACAATACATACACACACCCACACTCACAATACACCCACTCACACGCACAATACACAAACACCCACACTCACGATACATACACCCACCCACACTCACAATACACACACACACCCACACTCACAATACACACACACCCACACTCATAATACATACACACACCCACACTCACAATACACCCACTCACACGCACAATACACACACACCCACACTCACGATACATACACCCACCCACACTCACAATACACATACACACCCACACTCACAATACACCCACCCACACTCACAATACACACACACCCACACTCACAATACATACACGCACCCACACTGACTATACATACACCCACCCACACTCTCAATACACACACACACGCACACTCACAATACATACACCCACCCACACTCAGAATACACACACCCACACTCACAATACATACACACACCCACACTCACAATACACACACCCACCCACACTCACAATACACACACACACAGACACTCACAATACACACACACCCACACTCATAATACATACACACACCCACACTCACAATACACCCACCCACACTCACAATACACACACACCCACACTCACAATACATACACGCACCCACACTCACAATACATACACCCACCCATACTCACAATACACACACACACCCACACTCACAATACATACACCGACCCACACTCACAATACACACACACACCCACACTCACAATACACACACACACCCACACTCACAATACACACACACCCACACTCATAATACATACACACACCCACACTCACAATACACCCACCCACACACACAATACACACACACCGACACTCACAATACATACACACACCCACACTCACAATACACACACACCCACACTCACAATACATACACACACCCACACACAATACACACACACACTCACACTCACAATACATACTCGCACCCACACTCACAATACACACACCCACCCACACTCACAATACACACACACACAGACACTCACAATACACACACACCCACACTCATAATACATACACACACCCACACTCACAATACACACACACCCACACTCACAATACATACACACACCCACACACAATACACACACACACTCACACTCACAATACATACTCGCACCCACACTCACAATACACACACCCACCCACACTCACAATACACACACACACAGACACTCACAATACACAAACACCCACACTCATAATAGATACACACACCCACACTCACAATACACCCACCCACACTCACAATACACACACACCCACACTCACAATACATACACGCACCCACACTCACAATACATACACCCACCCATACTCACAATACACACACACACCCACACTCACAATACATACACCCACCCACACTCACAATACACACACCCACACTCACAATACATACACACACGCACACTCACAATACACCCACTCACACGCACAATACACACACACCCACACTGACAATACATACACCCACCCACACTCACAATACACACACACACCCACACTCACGATACATACACCCACCCACACTCACAGTACACACACCCACACTCACAATACATACACACACCCACACTCACAATACATACAGCCACCCACACTCACAATACACCCACACACCCACACTCACAATACATACACCCACCCACACTCACAATACACACACCCACACTCACAATAAATACACACACCCACACTCACAATACACCCACTCACATGCACAATACACACACACCCACACTCACGATACATACACCCACCCACACTCACAATACACACACACACCCACACTCACAATACACACACACCGACACTCATAATACATACACACACCCATACTCACAATACACCCACCCACACTCATAATACACACACACCCACACTCACAATACATACACGCACCCACACTCACAATACATACACCCACCCATACTCACAATACACACACACACCCACACTCGCAATACATACACCCACCCACACTCACAATGCACACACCCACATTCACAATACATACACACACCCACACTCACAATACACCCACTCACACGCACAATACACACACACCCACACTCACGATACATACACCCACCCACACTCACAATACACACACACCCACACTCACAATACACACACACCCACACTCATAATACATACACACACCCACACTCACAATACATACACCCACCCATACTCACAATACACACACACACCCACACTCGCAATACATACACCCACCCACACTCACAATGCACACACCCACATTCACAATACATACACACACCCACACTCACAATACACCCACTCACACGCACAATACACACACACCCACACTCACGATACATACACCCACTCACACTCACAATACACACACACACCCACACTCACAATACACACACACCCACACTCATAATACATACACACACCCACACTCACAATACACACACACCCACACTCACAATACATACACACACCCACACTCACGATACATACACCCACCCACACTCACAATACACACACCCACACTCACAATACATACACCCACCCACACTCACAATACACACACACCCACACTCACAATACATACACCTACCCATACTCACAATACACACACACACCCACACTCACGATACATACACCCACCCACATTCACGATACACACATCCACACTGACAATACATGCACACACCCACACTCACAATACATACACCCACCCACACTCACAATACACACACACACCCACAGTCACAATACATACACCCACCCAGACTCACAATACACACACCCATACTCACAATACATACACACACCCACACTCAAAATACACCCACTCACACGCACAATACACACACACCCACACTCACGATACATACACCCACCTACACTCACAATACACACACACAACCACTCTCACAATACACACACACCCACACTCATAATACATACACACACCCACACTCACAATACACCCACCCACACACACAATACACACACACCGACACTCACAATACATACACACACCCACACTCACAATACACACACACCCACACTCACAATACATACACACACCCACACACAATACACACACACACTCACACTCACAATACATACTCGCACCCACACTCACAATACACACACCCACCCACACTCACAATACACACACACACAGACACTCACAATACACACACACCCACACTCATAATACATACACACACCCACACTCACAATACACCCACCCACACTCACAATACACACACACCCACACTCACAATACATACACGCACCCACACTCACAATACATACACCCACCCATACTCACAATACACACACACACCCACACTCACAATACATACACCCACCCACACTCACAATACACACACCCACACTCACAATACATACACACACGCACACTCACAATACACCCACTCACACGCACAATACACACACACCCACACTGACAATACATACACCCACCCAGACTCACAATACACACACCCACACTCACAATACATACACACACCCACACTCACAATACACCCACTCACACGCACAATACACACACACCCACACTCACGATACATACACCCACCTACACTCACAATACACACACACAACCACTCTCACAATACACACACACCCACACTCATAATACATACACACACACACACTCACAATACACCCACCCACACTCACAATACACACACACCCACACTCACAATACATACATGCACCCACACTCACAATTCATACACCCACCCATACTCACAATACACACACACTCCCACACTCACAATACATACATCCACCCTCACTCACAATACATACACACACCCACACTCACAATACACCCACTCACACGCACAATACACACACACCCACACTCACGATACATACACCCACCCACACTCACAATACACATACACACCCACACTCACAATACACCCACCCACACTCACAATACACACACACCCACACTCACAATACATACACGCACCCACACTCACAATACATACACCCACCCACACTCTCAATACACACACACACGCACACTCACAATACATACACCCACCCACACTCACAATACACACACCCACACTCACAATACATACACACACCCACACTCACAATACACCCACTCACACGCACAATACACACACACCCACACTCACGATACATACACCCACCCACACTCACAATACACACACACACCCACACTCACAATACACACACACCCACACTCATAATACATACACACACCCACACTCACAATACACCCACCCACACACACAATACACACACACCGACACTCACAATACATACACACACCCACACTCACAATACACACACACCCACACTCACAATACATACACACACCCACACACAATACACACACACACTCACACTCACAATACATACTCGCACCCACACTCACAATACACACACCCACCCACACTCACAATACACACACACACAGACACTCACAATACACACACACCCACACTCATAATACATACACACACCCACACTCACAATACACCCACCCACACTCACAATACACACACACCCACACTCACAATACATACACGCACCCACACTCACAATACATACACCCACCCATACTCACAATACACACACACACCCACACTCACAATACATACACCAACCCACACTCACAATACACACACCCACACTCACAATACATACACACACGCACACTCACAATACACCCACTCACACGCACAATACACACACACCCACACTGACAATACATACACCCACCCACACTCACAATACACACACACACCCACACTCACGATACATACACCCACCCACACTCATAATACATACACACACCCACACTCACAATACACACACACACCCACACTCACAATACATACACACACCCACACTCACAATACACACACACACACAAACTCACAATACATACACACACCCACACTCACAGTACACACACCCACACTCACAATACATACACACACCCACACTCACAATACATACAGCCACCCACACTCACAATACACCCACACACCCACACTCACAATACATACACCCACCCACACTCACAATACACACACACACCCACACTCACGATACATACACCCACCCACACTCACAGTACACACACCCACACTCACAATACATACACACACCCACACTCACAATACATACACCCACCCACACTCACAATACACACACACCCACACTCACAATACAGACACGCACCCACACTCACAATTCATACACCCACCCATACTCACAGTACACACACACACCCACACTCACGATACATACACCCACACTCACAATACATACACACACCCACACTCACAATACACCCACCCACACTCACAATACACACACACCCACACTCACGATACATACACCCACCCACACTCACAATACACACACACACCCACACTCACAATACACACACACCCACACTCATAATACATACACACACCCACACTCACAATACACCCACCCACACACACAATACACACACACCCACACTCACAATACATACACACACCCACACTCACAATACACACACACCCACACTCACAATACATACACACACCCACACACAATACACACACACACTCACACACACAATACATACACGCACCCACACTCACAATACACACACCCACCCACACTCACAATACACACACACACAGACACTCACAATACACACACACCCACACTCATAATACATACACACACCCACACTCACAATACACCCACCCACACTCACAATACACACACACCCACACTCACAATACATACACGCACCCACACTCACAATACATACACCCACCCACACTCTCAATACACACACACACGCACACTCACAATAAATATACCCACCCACACTCACAATACACACACCCACACTCACAATACATACACACAGCCACACTCACAGTACACCCACTCACACGCACAATACACACACTCACCCACACTCACAATACACACACACCCACACTCATAATACATACACACACCCACACTCACAATACACCCACCCACACACACAATACACACACACCCACACTCACAATACATACACACACCCACACTCACAATACACACACACCCACACTCACAATACATACACACACCCACACACAATACACACACACACTCACACTCACAATACATACACGCACCCACACTCACAATACACACACCCACCCACACTCACAATACACACACACACAGACACTCACAATACACACACACCCACACTCATAATACATACACACACCCACACTCACAATACACCCACCCACACTGACAATACACACACACCCACACTCACAATACATACACCCACCCACACTCAAAATGCACACACACACATTCACAATACATACACACACCCACACTCACAATACACCCACTCACACGCACAATACACACACACCCACACTCACGATACATACACCCACTCACACTCACAATACACACACACACCCACACTCACAATACACACACACCCACATTCATAATACATACACACACCCACACTCACAATACACCCACCCACACTCACAATACACACACCCACCCACACTCACAATACACACACACACAGACACTCACAATACACACACACCCACACTCATAATACATACACACACCCACACTCACAATACACCCACCCACACTGACAATACACACACACCCACACTCACAATACATACACACACCCACACACAATACACACACACACTCACACTCACAATACATACACGCACCCACACTCACAATACACACACCCACCCACACTCACAATACACACACACACAGACACTCACAATACACACACACCCACACTCATAATACATACACACACCCACACTCACAATACACCCACCCACACTCACGATACATACACCCACCCACACTCACAATACACACACTCACCCACACTCACAATACACACACACCCACACTCATAATACATACACACACCCACACTCACATTACACCCACCCACACACACAATACACACACACCCACACTCACAATACATACACACACCCACACTCACAATACACACACACCCACACTCACAATACATACACACACCCACACACAATACACACACACACTCACACTCACAATACATACACGCACCCACACTCACAATACACACACCCACCCACACTCACAATACACACACACACAGACACTCACAATACACACACACCCACACTCATAATACATACACACACCCACACTCACAATACACCCACCCACACTGACAATACACACACACCCACACTCACAATACATACACGCACCCACACTCACAATACATACACCCACCCATACTCACAATACACACACACACCCACACTCACAATACATACACCCACCCACACTCACAATACACACACCCACACTCACAATACATACACACACGCACACTCACAATACACCCACTCACACGCACAATACACACACACCCACACTGACAATACATACACCCACCCACACTCACAATACACACACACACCCACACTCACGATACATACACCCACCCACACTCACAGTACACACACCCACACTCATAATACATACACACACCCACACTCACAATACATACAGCCACCCACACTGACAATACACCCACACACCCACACTCACAATACATACACCCACCCACACTCACAATACACACACACACCCACACTCACGATACATACACCCACCCACACTCACAGTACACACACCCACACTCACAATACATACACACACCCACACTCACAATACATACAGCCACCCACACTCACAAAACACCCACACACCCACACTCACAATACATACACCCACCCACACTCACAATACACCCACCCACACTCACAATACACACACACCCACACTCACAATACATACACGCACCCACACTCACAATACATACACCCACCCACACTCTCAATACACACACACACGCACACTCACAATACATACACCCACCCACACTCACAATACACACACCCACACTCACAATACATACACACACCCACACTCACAATACACCCACTCACACGCACAATACACACACACCCACACTCACGATACATACACCCACCCACACTCACAATACACACACACACCCACACTCACAATACACACACACCCACACTCATAATACATACACACACCCACACTCACAATACACCCACTCACACGCACAATACACACACACCCACACTCACGATACATACACCCACCCACACTCACAATACACATACACACCCACACTCACAATACACCCACCCACACTCACAATACACACACACCCACACTCACAATACATACACGCACCCACACTGACTATACATACACCCACCCACACTCTCAATACACACACACACGCACACTCACAATACATACACCCACCCACACTCAGAATACACACACCCACACTCACAATACATACACACACCCACACTCACAATACACACACCCACCCACACTCACAATACACACACACACAGACACTCACAATACACACACACCCACACTCATAATACATACACACACCCACACTCACAATACACCCACCCACACTCACAATACACACACACCCACACTCACAATACATACACGCACCCACACTCACAATACATACACCCACCCATACTCACAATACACACACACACCCACACTCACAATACATACACCGACCCACACTCACAATACACACACACACCCACACTCACAATACACACACACACCCACACTCACAATACACACACACCCACACTCATAATACATACACACACCCACACTCACAATACACCCACCCACACACACAATACACACACACCGACACTCACAATACATACACACACCCACACTCACAATACACACACACCCACACTCACAATACATACACACACCCACACACAATACACACACACACTCACACTCACAATACATACTCGCACCCACACTCACAATACACACACCCACCCACACTCACAATACACACACACACAGACACTCACAATACACACACACCCACACTCATAATACATACACACACCCACACTCACAATACACCCACCCACACTCACAATACACACACACCCACACTCACAATACATACACGCACCCACACTCACAATACATACACCCACCCATACTCACAATACACACACACACCCACACTCACAATACATACACCCACCCACACTCACAATACACACACCCACACTCACAATACATACACACACGCACACTCACAATACACCCACTCACACGCACAATACACACACACCCACACTGACAATACATACACCCACCCACACTCACAATACACACACACACCCACACTCACGATACATACACCCACCCACACTCACAGTACACACACCCACACTCACAATACATACACACACCCACACTCACAATACATACAGCCACCCACACTCACAATACACCCACACACCCACACTCACAATACATACACCCACCCACACTCACAATACACACACCCACACTCACAATAAATACACACACCCACACTCACAATACACCCACTCACATGCACAATACACACACACCCACACTCACGATACATACACCCACCCACACTCACAATACACACACACACCCACACTCACAATACACACACACCGACACTCATAATACATACACACACCCATACTCACAATACACCCACCCACACTCATAATACACACACACCCACACTCACAATACATACACGCACCCACACTCACAATACATACACCCACCCATACTCACAATACACACACACACCCACACTCGCAATACATACACCCACCCACACTCACAATGCACACACCCACATTCACAATACATACACACACCCACACTCACAATACACCCACTCACACGCACAATACACACACACCCACACTCACGATACATACACCCACCCACACTCACAATACACACACACCCACACTCACAATACACACACACCCACACTCATAATACATACACACACCCACACTCACAATACATACACCCACCCATACTCACAATACACACACACACCCACACTCGCAATACATACACCCACCCACACTCACAATGCACACACCCACATTCACAATACATACACACACCCACACTCACAATACACCCACTCACACGCACAATACACACACACCCACACTCACGATACATACACCCACTCACACTCACAATACACACACACACCCACAGTCACAATACACACACACCCACACTCATAATACATACACACACCCACACTCACAATACACACACACCCACACTCACAATACATACACACACCCACACTCACGATACATACACCCACCCACACTCACAATACACACACCCACACTCACAATACATACACCCACCCACACTCACAATACACACACACCCACACTCACAATACATACACCTACCCATACTCACAATACACACACCCACACTCACAATACATACACACACCCACACTCAAAATACACCCACTCACACGCACAATACACACACACCCACACTCACGATACATACACCCACCTACACTCACAATACACACACACAACCACTCTCACAATACACACACACCCACACTCATAATACATACACACACCCACACTCACAATACACCCACCCACACACACAATACACACACACCGACACTCACAATACATACACACACCCACACTCACAATACACACACACCCACACTCACAATACATACACACACCCACACACAATACACACACACACTCACACTCACAATACATACTCGCACCCACACTCACAATACACACACCCACCCACACTCACAATACACACACACACAGACACTCACAATACACACACACCCACACTCATAATACATACACACACCCACACTCACAATACACCCACCCACACTCACAATACACACACCCACACTCACAATACATACACGCACCCACACTCACAATACATACACCCACCCATACTCACAATACACACACACACCCACACTCACAATACATACACCCACCCACACTCACAATACACACACCCACACTCACAATACATACACACACGCACACTCACAATACACCCACTCACACGCACAATACACACACACCCACACTGACAATACATACACCCACCCAGACTCACAATACACACACCCACACTCACAATACATACACACACCCACACTCACAATACACCCACTCACACGCACAATACACACACACCCACACTCACGATACATACACCCACCTACACTCACAATACACACACACAACCACTCTCACAATACACACACACCCACACTCATAATACATACACACACACACACTCACAATACACCCACCCACACTCACAATACACACACACCCACACTCACAATACATACATGCACCCACACTCACAATTCATACACCCACCCATACTCACAATACACACACACTCCCACACTCACAATACATACATCCACCCTCACTCACAATACATACACACACCCACACTCACAATACACCCACTCACACGCACAATACACACACACCCACACTCACGATACATACACCCACCCACACTCACAATACACATACACACCCACACTCACAATACACCCACCCACACTCACAATACACACACACCCACACTCACAATACATACACGCACCCACACTCACAATACATACACCCACCCACACTCTCAATACACACACACACGCACACTCACAATACATACACCCACCCACACTCACAATACACACACCCACACTCACAATACATACACACACCCACACTCACAATACACCCACTCACACGCACAATACACACACACCCACACTCACGATACATACACCCACCCACACTCACAATACACACACACACCCACACTCACAATACACACACACCCACACTCATAATACATACACACACCCACACTCACAATACACCCACCCACACACACAATACACACACACCGACACTCACAATACATACACACACCCACACTCACAATACACACACACCCACACTCACAATACATACACACACCCACACACAATACACACACACACTCACACTCACAATACATACTCGCACCCACACTCACAATACACACACCCACCCACACTCACAATACACACACACACAGACACTCACAATACACACACACCCACACTCATAATACATACACACACCCACACTCACAATACACCCACCCACACTCACAATACACACACACCCACACTCACAATACATACACGCACCCACACTCACAATACATACACCCACCCATACTCACAATACACACACACACCCACACTCACAATACATACACCAACCCACACTCACAATACACACACCCACACTCACAATACATACACACACGCACACTCACAATACACCCACTCACACGCACAATACACACACACCCACACTGACAATACATACACCCACCCACACTCACAATACACACACACACCCACACTCACGATACATACACCCACCCACACTCATAATACATACACACACCCACCCTCACAATACACACACACACCCACACTGACAATACATACACACACCCACACTCACAATACACACACACACACAAACTCACAATACATACACACACCCACACTCACAGTACACACACCCACACTCACAATACATACACACACCCACACTCACAATACATACAGCCACCCACACTCACAATACACCCACACACCCACACTCACAATACATACACCCACCCACACTCACAATACACACACACACCCACACTCACGATACATACACCCACCCACACTCACAGTACACACACCCACACTCACAATACATACACACACCCACACTCACAATACATACAGCCACCCACACTCACAATACACCCACACACCCACACTCACAATACATACACCCACCCACACTCAGAATACACACACCCACACTCACAATAAATACACACACCCACACTCACAATACACCCACTCACACGCACAATACACACACACCCACACTCACGATACATACACCCATCCCACACTCACAATACACACACACACCCACACTCACAATACACACACACCGACACTCATAATACATACACACACCCATACTCACAATACACCCACCCACACTCACAATACACACACACCCACACACACAATACATACACGCACCCACACTCACAATACATACACCCACCCATACTCACAATACACACACACACCCACACTCACAATACATACACCCACCCACACTCAAAATGCACACACACACATTCACAATACATACACACACCCACACTCACAATACACCCACTCACACGCACAATACACACACACCCACACTCACGATACATACACCCACTCACACTCACAATACACACACACACCCACACTCACAATACACACACACCCACATTCATAATACATACACACACCCACACTCACAATACACCCACCCACACTCACAATACACACACACCCACACTCACAATACATACACACACCCACACTCACGATACATACACCCACCCACACTCACAATACATACTCGCACCCACACTCACACTACATACACCCACCCATACTCACAATACACACACACACCCACACTCACAATACATACACCCACCCACACTCACAATACACACATCCACACTCACAATACATACACACACACCCACACACACAATACATACACCCACCCACACTCACAATACACACACACCCACACTCACAATACATACTCGCACCCACACTCACAATACATACACACACCCACACTCACGATACATACACCCACCCACACTCACAATACACACACACACCCACACTCACAATACATACACCCACCCACACTCACAATGCACACACCCACATTCACAATACATACACACACCCACACTCACAATACACCCACTCACACGCACAATACACACACACCCACACTCACGATACATACACCCACTCACACTCACAATACACACACACACCCACACTCACAATACACACACACCCACATTCATAATACATACACACACCCACACTCACAATACACCCACCCACACTCACAATACACACACACCCACACTCACAATACATACACACACCCACACTCACGATACATACACCCACCCACACTCACAATACATACTCGCACCCACACTCACAATACATACACCCACCCATACTCACAATACACACACACACCCACACTCACAATACATACACCCACCCACACTCACAATACACACACCCACACTCACAATACATACACACACCCACACTCACAATACAGACACCCACCCACACTCACAATACACACACACCCACACTCACAATACATACTCGCACCCACACTCACAATACATACACCCACCCATACTCACAATACACACACACACCCACACTCACAATACATACACCCACCCACACTCACAATACACACACCCACACTCACAATACATACACACACCCAGACTCACAATACACCCACTCACACGCACAATACACACACACCCACACTCACGATACATACAGCCACCCACACTCACAATACACACACACACCCACACTCACAATACACACACACCCACACTCATAATACATACACACACCCACACTCACAATACACCCACCCACACTCACAATACACACACACGCACACTCACAATACATACACACACCCACAGTCACAATACACACACACCCACACTCACAATACATACACAAACCCACACACAATACACACACACACTCACACTCACAACACATACACACACCCATACTCACAATACACACACACACCCACACTCACGATACATACACCCACCCACACTCACAATACACATACCCACACTCACAATACATACACACACCCACACTCACAATACATACTCCCACCCACACTCACAATACACACACACACCCACACTCACAATAAATACACCCACCCATACTCACAATACACACACACACCCCACACTCACGATACATACACCCACCCACACTCACAATACACACACCCACACTCACAATACATACACCCACCCACACTCACAATACACACCCACACCCACACTCACAATACATACACCCACCCACACTCACAATGCACACACCCACACTCACAATACATACACACACCCACACTCACAATACACCCACTCGCACGCACAATACACACACACCCACACTCACGATACATACACCCACCCACACTCACAATACACACACACCCACACTCAGAATACACACACACCCACACTCATAATACATACACACACCCACACTCACAATACACCCACCCACACTCACAATACACACACACCCACACTCACAATACATACACGCACCCACACTAACAATACATACACCCACCCATACTCACAATACACAGACACACCCACACTCACAATACATACACCCACCCACACTCACAATACACACACCCACACTCACAATACACCCACTCACATGCACAATACACACACACCCACACTCACGATACATACACCCACCCACACTCACAATACACACACACATCCACACTCACAATACACCCACCCACACTCACAATACACACACACCCACACTCACAATACATACACACACCCACACTCACAATACACACACACCCACACTCACAATACATACACACACCCACACACAATACACACACACACTCACACTCACAATACATACACGCACCCACACTCACAATACACACACCCACCCACACTCACAATACACACACACACAGACACTCACAATACACACACACCCACACTCATAATACATACACACACCCACACTCACAATACACCCACCCACACTCACAATACACACACACCCACACTCCCAATACATACACGCACCCACACTCACAATACATACACCCACCCATACTCACAGTACACACACACACCCACACTCACAATAAATACACCCACCCACACTCACAATACACACACCCACACTCACAGTACATACACACACCCACACTCACAATACACCCACTCACACGCACAATACACACACACCCACACTGACAATACATACACCCACCCAGACTCACAATACACACACACACCCACACTCACGATACATACACCCACCCACACTCACAGTACACACACCCACACTCAGAATACATACACACACCCACACTCACAATACATACAGCCACCCACACTCACGATACATACACCCACCCACACTCACAATACACATACACACCCACACTCACAATACACCCACCCACACTCACAATACACACACACCCACACTCACAATACATACACGCACCCACACTCACAATACATACACCCACCCACACTCTCAATACACACACACACGCACACTCACAATACATACACCCACCCACACTCACAATACACACACCCACACTCACAATACATACACACACCCACACTCACAATACACCCACTCACACGCACAATACACACACACCCACACTCACGATACATACACCCACCCACACTCACAATACACACACACACCCACACTCACAATACACACACACCCACACTCATAATACATACACACACCCACACTCACAATACACCCACCCACACACACAATACACACACACCGACACTCACAATACATACACACACCCACACTCACAATACACACACACCCACACTCACAATACATACACACACCCACACACAATACACACACACACTCACACTCACAATACATACTCGCACCCACACTCACAATACACACACCCACCCACACTCACAATACACACACACACAGACACTCACAATACACACACACCCACACTCATAATACATACACACACCCACACTCACAATACACCCACCCACACTCACAATACACACACACCCACACTCACAATACATACACGCACCCACACTCACAATACATACACCCACCCATACTCACAATACACACACACACCCACACTCACAATACATACACCAACCCACACTCACAATACACACACCCACACTCACAATACATACACACACGCACACTCACAATACACCCACTCACACGCACAATACACACACACCCACACTGACAATACATACACCCACCCACACTCACAATACACACACACACCCACACTCACGATACATACACCCACCCACACTCATAATACATACACACACCCACACTCACAATACACACACACACCCACACTCACAATACAGACACACACCCACACTCACAATACACACACACACCCAAACTCACAATACATACACACACCCACACTCACAGTACACACACCCACACTCACAATACATACACACACCCACACTCACAATACATACAGCCACCCACACTCACAATACACCCACACACCCACACTCACAATACATACACCCACCCACACTCACAATACACACACACACCCACACTCACGATACATACACCCACCCACACTCACAGTACACACACCCACACTCACAATACATACACACACCCACACTCACAATACATACAGCCACCCACACTCACAATACACCCACACACCCACACTCACAATACATACACCCACCCACACTCAGAATACACACACCCACACTCACAATAAATACACACACCCACACTCACAATACACCCACTCACACGCACAATACACACACACCCACACTCACGATACATACACCCACCCACACTCACAATACACACACACACCCACACTCACAATACACACACACCGACACTCATAATACATACACACACCCATACTCACAATACACCCACCCACACTCACAATACACACACACCCACACTCACAATACATACACGCACCCACACTCACAATACATACACCCACCCATACTTACAATACACACACACACCCACACTCACAATACATACACCCACCCACACTCAAAATGCACACACACACATTCACAATACATACACACACCCACACTCACAATACACCCACTCACACGCACAATACACACACACCCACACTCACGATACATACACCCACTCACACTCACAATACACACACACACCCACACTCACAATACACACACACCCACATTCATAATACATACACACACCCACACTCACAATACACCCACCCACACTCACAATACACACACACCCACACTCACAATACATACACACACCCACACTCACGATACATACACCCACCCACACTCACAATACATACTCGCACCCACACTCACACTACATACACCCACCCATACTCACAATACACACACACACCCACACTCACAATATATACACCCACCCACACTCACAATACACACACCCACACTCACAATACATACACACACCCACACACACAATACATACACCCACCCACACTCACAATACACACACACCCACACTCACAATACATACTCGCACCCACACTCACAATACATACACACACCCACACTCACGATACATACACCCACCCACACTCACAATACACACACACACCCACACTCACAATACATACACCCACCCACACTCACAATGCACACACCCACATTCACAATACATACACACACCCACACTCACAATACACCCACTCACACGCACAATACACACACACCCACACTCACGATACATACACCCACTCACACTCACAATACACACACACACCCACACTCACAATACACACACACCCACATTCATAATACATACACACACCCACACTCACAATACACCCACCCACACTCACAATACACACACACCCACACTCACAATACATACACACACCCACACTCACGATACATACACCCACCCACACTCACAATACATACTCGCACCCACACTCACAATACATACACCCACCCATACTCACAATACACACACACACCCACACTCACAATACATACACCCACCCACACTCACAATACACACACCCACACTCACAATACATACACACACCCACACTCACAATACAGACACCCACCCACACTCACAATACACACACACCCACACTCACAATACATACTCGCACCCACACTCACAATACATACACCCACCCATACTCACAATACACACACACACCCACACTCACAATACATACACCCACCCACACTCACAATACACACACCCACACTCACAATACATACACACACCCAGACTCACAATACACCCACTCACACGCACAATACACACACACCCACACTCACGATACATACAGCCACCCACACTCACAATACACACACACACCCACACTCACAATACACACACACCCACACTCATAATACATACACACACCCACACTCACAATACACCCACCCACACTCACAATACACACACACGCACACTCACAATACATACACACACCCACAGTCACAATACACACACACCCACACTCACAATACATACACAAACCCACACACAATACACACACACACTCACACTCACAACACATACACACACCCATACTCACAATACACACACACACCCACACTCACGATACATACACCCACCCACACTCACAATACACATACCCACACTCACAATACATACACACACCCACACTCACAATACATACTCCCACCCACACTCACAATACACACACCCACCCACACTCACAATGCACACACCCACACTCACAATACATACACGCACCCACACTCACAATACACCCACTCGCACGCACAATACACACACACCCACACTCACGATACATACACCCACCCACACTCACAATACACACACACCCACACTCAGAATACACACACACCCACACTCATAATACATACACACACCCACACTCACAATACACCCACCCACACTCACAATACACACACACCCACACTCACAATACATACACGCACCCACACTAACAATACATACACCCACCCATACTCACAATACACAGACACACCCACACTCACAATACATACACCCACCCACACTCACAATACACACACCCACACTCACAATACACCCACTCACATGCACAATACACACACACCCACACTCACGATACATACACCCACCCACACTCACAATACACACACACATCCACACTCACAATACACCCACCCACACTCACAATACACACACACCCACACTCACAATACATACACACACCCACACTCACAATACACACACACCCACACTCACAATACATACACACACCCACACACAATACACACACACACTCACACTCACAATACATACACGCACCCACACTCACAATACACACACCCACCCACACTCACAATACACACACACACAGACACTCACAATACACACACACCCACACTCATAATACATACACACACCCACACTCACAATACACCCACCCAAACTCACAATACACACACACCCACACTCCCAATACATACACGCACCCACACTCACAATACATACACCCACCCATACTCACAGTACACACACACACCCACACTCACAATAAATACACCCACCCACACTCACAATACACACACCCACACTCACAATACATACACACACCCACACTCACAATACACCCACTCACACGCACAATACACACACACCCCACACTGACAATACATACACCCACCCACACTCACAATACACACACACACCCACACTCACGATACATACACCCACCCACACTCACAGTACACACACCCACACTCACAATACATACACACACCCACACTCACAATACATACAGCCACCCACACTCACAATACACCCACACACCCACACTCACAATACATACACCCACCCACACTCACAATACACACACCCACACTCACAATAAATACACACACCCACTCTCACAATACACCCACTCACACGCACAATACACACACACCCACACTGACGATACATACACCCACCCACACTCACAATACACACACACACCCACACTCACAATACACACACACCGACACTCATAATACATAGACACACCCATACTCACAATACACCCACCCACACTCATAATACACACACACCCACACTCACAATACATACACGCACCCACACTCACAATACATACACCCACCCATACTCACAATACACACACACACCCACACTCGCAATACATACACCCACCCACACTCACAATGCACACACCCACATTCACAATACATACACACACCCACACTCACAATACACCCACTCACACGCACAATACACACACACCCGCACTCACGATACATACACCCACTCACACTCACAATACACACACACACCCACACTCACAATACACACACACCCACACTCATAATACATACACACACCCACACTCACAATACACACACACCCACACTCACAATACATACACACACCCACACTCACGATACATACACCCACCCACACTCACAATACACACACCCACACTCACAATACATACACCCACCCACACTCACAATACACACACACCCACACTCACAATACATACACCTACCCATACTCACAATACACACACACACCCACACTCACGATACATACACCCACCCACATTCACGATACACACATCCACACTGACAATACATACACACACCCACACTCACAATACATACACCCACCCACACTCACAATACACACACACACCCACAGTCACAATACATACACCCACCCAGACTCACAATACACACACCCACACTCACAATACATACACACACCCACACTCACAATACACCCACTCACACGCACAATACACACACACCCACACTCACGATACATACACCCACCTACACTCACAATACACACACACACTCACACTCACGATACATACACCCACCCACACTCACAATACACACACCCACACTCAAAATACATACACACACCCACACTCACAATACATGCACCCACCCACACTCATAATACACACACACCCACACTCACAATACATACACCCACCCACACTCACAATACATACACCACCCACACTGACAATACACACACACACCCACACTCACAATACATACACCCACCCACACTGACAATACACACACTCACACTCACAATACAAACACACCCACACTCATAATACATACACACACCCACACTCACAATACACCCACCCACACTCACAATACACACACACCCACACTCACAATACACACACCCACCCACACTCACAATACATACACCCACCCACACTGACAATACACACACACACCCACACTCACAATACATACACCCACCCACACTCACAATACACACACTCACACTCACAATACAAACACACCCCACACTCATAATACATACACACACCCACACTCACAATACACCCACCCACACTCACAATACACACACACCCACACTCACAATACATACTCGCACCCACACTCACAATACATACACCCACCCATACTCACAATACACACACGCACACTCACAATACATACACCCACCCACACTCACAATACACACACCCACACTCACAATACATACACACACCCACACTCACAATACACCCACTCACACGCACAATACACACACACCCACACTCATGATACATACACCCACCCACACTCACAATACACACACACACCCCACACTCACAATACACACACACCCACACTCATAATACATACACACACCCACACTCACAATACACCCACCCACACTCACAATACACACACACGCACACTCACAATACACACACACACCCCACACTCACAATACATACACACACCCACACACAATACACACACACACTCACACTCACAACACATACACACACCCATACTCACAATACACACACACACCCACACTCACGATACATACACCCACCCACACTCACAATACACATACCCACACTCACAATACATACACACACCCACACTCACAATACATACGCCCACCCACACTCACAATACACACACACACCCACACTCACAATAAATACACCCACCCATACTCACAATACACACACACACCCACACTCACGATACATACAGCCACCCACACTCACATACACACACCCACACTCACAATACATACACCCACCCACAGTCACAATACACACCCACACCCACACTCACAATACATACACCCACCCACACTCACAATACACACACCCACACTCACAATACGTACACACACCCACACTCACAATACACCCACTCACACGCACAATACACACACACCCACACTCACGATACATACACCCACCCACACTCACAATAGACACACACACCCACACTCACAATACACACACACCCACACTCATAATACATACACACACCCACACTCACAATACACCCACCCACACTCACAACACACACACACCCACACTCACAATACATACACGCACCCACACTCACAATACATACACCCACCCATACTCACAATACACACACACACCCACTCTCACAATACATACACCCACCCACACTCACAATACACACACCCACACTCACAATACACCGACTCACACGCACAATACACACACACCCACACTCACGATACATACACCCACCCACACTCACAATACACACACACACCCACACTCACAATACACAAACAACCACACTCATAATACATACACACACCCACACTCACAATACACCCACGCACACTCACAATACACACACCCACACTCACAATACATACACACACCCACACTCACAATACATACACCCACCCACACTCACAATACACACACACACCCACACTCACAATACATACACCCACCCACACTGGCAATACACACACCCACACTCACAATACATACACACACCCACACTCACAATACACCCACTCACACGCACAATACACACACACCCACACTCACGATACATACACCCAACCACACGCACAATACACACACACACCCACACTCACAATACACACACACCCACACTCATAATACATACACACACCCACACTCACAATACACCCACCCACACTCACAATACACACACACCCACACTCACAATACAGACACGCACCCACACTCACAATTCATACACCCACCCATACTCACAGTACACACACACACCCACACTCACGATACATACACCCACACTCACAATACATACACACACCCACACTCACAATACACCCACCCACACTCACAATACACACACACCCACACTCACGATACATACACCCACCCACACTCACAATACACACACACACCCACACTCACAATACACACACACCCACACTCATAATACATACACACACCCACACTCACAATACACCCACCCACACACACAATACACACACACCCACACTCACAATACATACACACACCCACACTCACAATACACACACACCCACACTCACAATACATACACACACCACACACACAATACACACACACACTCACACACACAATACATACACGCACCCACACTCACAATACACACACCCACCCACACTCACAATACACACACACACAGACACTCACAATACACACACACCCACACTCATAATACATACACACACCCACACTCACAATACACCCACCCACACTCACAATACACACACACCCACACTCACAATACATACACGCACCCACACTCACAATACATACACCCACCCATACTCACAGTGCACACACACACCCACACTCACAATATATACACCCACCCACACTCACAATACAGACACCCACACTCACAATACATACACACACCCACACTCACAATACACCCACTCACACGCACAATACACACACTCCCACACTCACGATACATACACCCACCCACACTCACAATACACATACACACCCACACTCAGAATACACCCACCCACACTCACAATACACACACACCCACACTCACAATACATACACGCACCCACACTCACAATACATACACCCACCCACACTCTCAATACACACACACACGCACACTCACAATAAATATACCCACCCACACTCACAATACACACACCCACACTCACAATACATACACACAGCCACACTCACAATACACCCACTCACACGCACAATACACACACTCACCCACACTCACAATACACACACACCCACACTCATAATACATACACACACCCACACTCACAATACACCCACCCACACACACAATACACACACACCCACACTCACAATACATACACACACCCACACTCACAATACACACACACCCACACTCACAATACATACACACACCCACACACAATACACACACACACTCACACTCACAATACATACACGCACCCACACTCACAATACACACACCCACCCACACTCACAATACACACACACACAGACACTCACAATACACACACACCCACACTCATAATACATACACACACCCACACTCACAATACACCCACCCACACTGACAATACACACACACCCACACTCACAATACATACACCCACCCACACTCAAAATGCACACACACACATTCACAATACATACACACACCCACACTCACAATACACCCACTCACACGCACAATACACACACACCCACACTCACGATACATACACCCACTCACACTCACAATACACACACACACCCACACTCACAATACACACA